>NC_085084.1:42154325-42455448 GCF_963662255.1 Cinclus cinclus | reverse complement strand
ACAGGGATCTCTATATACCTTAACAATTAATTATTTAATAGCCTTACTGCAGTGCCTGGCTGAAGTAAAAACTGAACTGAATCGTCACTTTACATACCTGTAGAAAAAGTATTCCAATAGATTTGTGTAATTGCCTTATGGAAATACAAGGAGAAAAGCAGTGCAGTGAAGGATATTGATCAAGACAGCTTGATTGTTGTCAGAATCAGGAATAGAGCTTTGATCTCCTCAGTTCTTGCCAAGGTGACTTAGTTATAAAAGTGACTTGCCTATAAAAGATTTATCGGATGCTTGAGATTTCTTTTCATTATTTTCCATCCAGCATGTCCCTGTAAAGGAACAGATAAAAGATTTGTGTTTGGTGGCTGTCATGACAATTTTGCAAGTCAGTAATGTCTTCTCTATTCCTTGAACTTTGTCATGACATGACACTGCATATGAAGAATACTGCTGCAAATTTTCTTGATGCAGGAGTAAGTAATAATCTGTCTCAGGAAAGAATTATGCATTGATAATGTCAGAAAGGTTTTTTATTTTTCCCCCATACAAAAGAGTGTTTTTCTTCCAAGGGAGGGGAGTGGATTGGGAATTAATTTATGATAAAAGGTTTACTGAGGCATGAACTTTTGTGGGGGATAGTATATCAAAGTAAGAGGCTACTTTTTATATGTTCACATGTCAAACAACCCTTAGAAATGTAAATTATTACAAATGTCATTACAGACTGAGAACATAGTATATAATTTGTGCTAACTATATGGGCAATGGGAATAAAAGTAGATGTCTTAAACATTGACTAAATTAGCTGATGCTCCTGTTTTCTTCAGAAATATATACTGCATTTTCTTTATTACATTTAAATTTTATTACATTTAAATGAAAATTTGTAATGTAATTGATCTAAGGGGTTAATAAATAGCTAAATACTTCCAAATAAATGACATCAAATACACACACAGAACTGCAGTGAAGTCAGTTTTTGAGGCTACAAGAGATTATTTGTGTAGCAAAGATGATCATGGTGACAGAAAAGAAGTCTGTAAAGGACTAGAAAAGTTCAGTTACTCTAGACAGGTATTTGTGTAGTTTGTTCTTTCAAAAGCTTTGGTTTTTCAATTAGAAATCCTATCATTTTGATATCTATCATAGTATTTTCCCGTCTTAAACTTTATAAATTCTTTTTCATTAAGTTTAAGTTCAGTTTCTCTTATTATGCCACAAGCTTTTTTGTTGCTCTTGTTGTTTTTGCCACCAAAGACAAGAATGTGTTATTTTTTAATTTCCCATTTGAAGAAGCCTCTTAAATATTTAAAGTCTGTCATAATTTTCTCTCAAGCCTTGTCCTTCTCCACCCCTCTGCACCCCTGGCTCATGTAATCTTTTCAACTTTAGACTAAACAAACCCAGTTATTTCAGTCTTACATAATTGCTTGTGTTTTGCAGATGTCTCATCATTCCTTTTTCTCTCCTCTGGATTGTTTCCAGCTTGATACATGATTATTTTGAAGTGCAATATCTAAAACTGGGCATTAGACTGTAGTTTTAGTAGTGCTGAGTGAAATAAAAAAAATTATGGTGTCTCATAATATTTTTGACATTTAAGTTTCATATTTGACTTTTTAAAAATATATATTTTCCAATAGTATCTCACTGCTTATTCACCTGCATAGTCTATTCATAGTCTATTGTAGTTCCTGGGATCTGTCTTGAAGACCTATTACCTTGTCAGTCCTTTGCCATCTGTTTGTGAAAATGGCTATTCCCCACAAAGTACAGAGCAGTACAATAAATTAACTGAACTGCATCTTCTTTTTTTTTTATTTTAAGACCTTGTTTTCAGTCTGCCAAGGTCATTGTGAATTCTGACTTTGTCCTACTTCAGAGTTGTAGAGATTCCATCTTAGCATCATCTTAGAAAGCAGCATATTTTCAGAGACCTGTTGGTTTGCTAATGGCTGCTGTAGTAATGTTTGCTTGGTCAGGAGCAAGACAGGACTGCAGCATCTGAAATTTGTTCATTCATTGATAGCTAGGGGAAAAATGCTATGCTGAATAAATCTGTTGGTTTGTTCCTGAGGGTGTGCTCTTCTTAAAAATACTGGTTGGAATCTGTGCAATTTTCACTTTCAGTTATTTAATTTCAAGATTAAGTGTCATGGGTTTATAATTTTCAGTTGGAAATTTCATCCAAAAAAAAAATCTTTCAGCTTGCTTTAGGGTAGAGGCTGTCTGGCAAAGGAGGAGGACTGCATCTACAGTGAATTTTAATAATATACTAATTACTTAGTCATGCCACAAAACCTCAGCATTCTGAACCTGCTCTCCACCCAAAAATTCTATAAAAGTTAGGATTCTTTTGTCTTTTCTTATTGATTGATTTACAGAGGTAACCAACCTGGAAAGGGTTTCATACAACGTATTTGATTCCAGGACTGTTCTTTCAGTATTTGAGATTTATGGGTTGGTTAAGAATTAGTCACTGAAGGAAATAATGAATCATTCTGAATAATGAATAGATATGGTTTCATGTAGTTTGTGAAAAAGAACAAAGGGAGAAATAAATTTTAAAAATGTTAATTCACTCAACTCCAAGACGACTTTAAGCCATCTTTTAGACCTTTATAGAGGGAATAGAAACAAATGTGAAGGCTTAACATAGTCCAGAAAAAGTAAAAGATAGAGTTAGGATTAGACTTAGACTTCTTAGCTTTTTGTTTGTTTGTTTGTTTGATGAAGGCTTTAGTTTTATTTCCACATTTGTTTGTGTGTTTAAAGTTCTTGAGGGTAGGGGTATGGATGGAGGGCCTTAGAGAGCCATAAAAATCTCAAATTGCACTACCAACAGGATTACCAGTGAGGGGAAAAGGAAAACAATGACAAGAAAAGCAGTAATGACAGGTCAGGGCTTAGGATGCAATACCTGAAATTGTTTTGCAATTTGCCTTGACTGTGGGGTTAGACAAAATGACAATCCAAAGCTAATTCCAGAACACAGTACAGCACAGATTTGTCATAACAGAAAGAATATTAAATGCAGAACATAAAGCATTAGGCATCTTGTAAGCAAATCAGAATGGTAGGCTGAGAGCATGACGAGTTAGAGTGTTTATCTTGGACCGCTGTCTTAAAAATCAAATGATGATTCTTTATGTAGATCTACCAGCAGGAAATGCCAAAAAATGTGTGAGAAGAACAAATAGTGGGTGCAAACACAGAAAATCAAATAAAATGCAAATTTTAGAGGTAGGAAAGACAAACTTGAGGAAAAGAAGTGGGAAAGTTGAACACTCATAGTCCCTATATTCAGCTGAAAATCTGATTTCTTCAGTTCTCTCAAAAGCACAGATCAGCCATAAGCAAGTCTGTACTAAAAGGGGCTGAAGAATGTCCGCAGTGAAGCTTTCAAATTAAAATAAAAACAACCTGTAGGGTTTTGAACAACAGTAGAATATAGACCCCAAAACATTTCACCAGACCATGAGATTTTTTCACGTAAGAGGACCAGAGTAATAAAAGTAATTACATGATGCTGGGAGTTAATACTTCTGAGTTCTACCATAGGGTGCTTGAAGTACCAGTTTTTTGGTTCATCTTATTTTAGAGCAGCAATATTAAGAAATTCTGTAGATCTTGGTTTACTTGTGTATGCTCACTTGCTTTTACCTTCTTCCCATTGGTTCTGTCAGGAAATATATTTGGAGGATAGATACTCCAGCTTAAGAAGAAAGGAGGCTTTTGACTTTACAGAAGTGATTTGGTGTTTCTAATGAACTGATCAGAACCCTCTATGTTTTCTGTGTACATTTCTACACCTATCTGTGACCCTGTAGACTTCAATGTAAAATTGTATTCTGTTGCTCAGCTGTATGTGTAACTTGAAATATCGTGGGTATTTTGTGGCTTGGCCAGTTGCCATGGAAAACTTCATTTGATAGTATTTGCTTTTTGTTATGAGTAGCGATGTCTTTCAGATTTCTTGTTCAGTTACAGCTCGGACTCACTAAAAATCCTGCTTTGCCTGACTGGAGTGTTAGACAGTTTGAGCAAAAACATTCCCATCTTCTTTCTGGAGGCTGAGCCTGTGGTTTTGCCTTTCTTTTGTCTAAATACAGAAACCTCACAGGCCATAGACGATGTAAAGATTTCCCTCCTAAAGTCCTGGTGAGATTTATTGCTGTAAGAATGTCAGCTACACAGCATTTGCTTGGCCAAGATGAGACCTCCCACAAGTGCTGGTTGTATGAGCAGGGTTTATGGAGTTGAAAAAAATATTTTGCTTGGAAAACAGAAACTGTAAAACTCAAACACTAAATATAAGTAAACTCTAATTTAGACTAATCCAGATTTGTTTTACACTAATCAGAGACTCCTCTTATGGTGGTCTGTGAAAGCTGTACACCAGGCTGATTTGAATCACCTATCTGGAAAACAGGGTTTCACAAGGTGATGTTGTCTGAATTTGAGATACCAGTTTCAAGCTCAAATGGGTCTATTTTGAATTCTTTATACTTCTTTATTGTTAAATCTGTTTTTCTGTAATTGAGGCAGATTGAAAACTAGGTGTTTCTGGGAGGGATCACTCAGACATGAAGTTTGGTTCTGCTGTGGTTAGCCCAAGAAACAACCTGTCTTGGACTGTAAAAAATTTTGAGGGGAAAAATCCCCTATTCAACTACCCTGCCTTACTTGCTGAAGTTCTCAGTAATTACCCTTTCTCTGCAGTTTCTGATCAGATTTTGTATGCAAGGATGTGCTTCCTTGGAATATTACATGAAAGCCAATGGCTTTCTGATTTTCAACCGCATCATCTCCCATCTTCTTGAAAAAGCATTTGCTACACACTGTTCAGCAACACTCTCTCTTCTTCATATACCTGTGGAAAACATATTTTCAGTGCTGTTTCATTTGTTTGTTTGTTTCTACCTGTAAATTCTTATCTCTGCTTGTTTGAACTACTTTTAGTGAAAATAGACATATTCTTTGTGAGCTCATTAGACAATTCAAAAACTTGAGTCTTTACCTCTGGGAGTTCCATCCGACATAGTACACAATTGATACTACCACAGCAATGAAAGACTCCAAGCCTCTCCTACAGTAGTCTGAAGTATTTCTCATACATTTGAACATGACTAGAAGATAATTTAGAGTTTTTAAATCACCATTTTACATCACTACACTACAGCACCAAATGTAATTAGAGTATCATCTGTATGTGGGTGCAGTTATATGCACGATCTGGTATGAAAGCCCCAGTCAAAGTCCTGTGCTTGTGCTCTTCATTCTGTACCTCAAAGTGTGTTGACCCGATTTCAGATTAGATTTGCTATCTGGGCTTTTTGTATTACCACAGATGAAATACCAAGCAAAAGCTTTGTTGTCAGCTGCTGATAGTTATCCCTCCTCAAGCCATCAGGAGCTGGCACAGTTTTTGCTAAGCTTGTCTCTGCTGAAACTTGCTTTTCATTCAGCTTTATATCTTGCAGCATGCCTTTGTCTTTTTATCTAAAACCAAGATATTGTCAGTAAGAAAGGTGGACCAGGATGGTTGAATTTTGCGGTGATTTCATTACATCTGCATCTGCAGCTTGCAGTTGATAGAACTGAGGATTAATTTTTGACTTGAAAAAAGTAATAAGTTAGAAGATTATACCAATTCTTTCCTATAATTGACAAAATTGTGATTATTTTGTCTTGAATTAATTTCTCTGGCTTTCAGAGAGTAGCGTAGTGTATTGTTCCCAAAAAGAGTGAGTTCAGTAAACATAATCAATTAAAATAAAATAGAATAAGGAAGACTAATAAAAAGAGGCTGCTTTCAGCCTTCCTGTGAAGAAAATCTGTAACTTTAGCCCTCTGATCAAAAGTTTTCAGACCAGAGGCTATGTCTGCCTTATGCAGTAGTGCTCAGCTCCTGCACTGGGCTGTTAGTTTTACCTTTTACTATTTGGATATATTCTTTATTCTCAACAGGTGTCCACATTTTATTGCATTCATTTATATATTGATTTGAGAGAGCACAATTGTAAAAAAAGTTGACAGAAGAGATCTGAAAGGTTATATTTAGTTCCTGAGAAACATTCTTCAGACTTTTTCTGAAGTCACTGATCCCTGAATCAACTTAACATACATTACACATTGCTGTTCATCACACAGTCCAGAGCGTACAATTCTATCTGTGCCTGCTTAATAATAGGGCACTAAGAAGACATCATTTTGGCTCTCTTCTTTCCTCTCTGAATTACTACCTGGGTTTTTTTTTTTATTTTTTTCCCAAACACATAAGCTTATCTAATCTTTCTTCCCATGCTTTTTGTCTGTGTTTTCATTCTATGTGAAAATATAAGATGCAGCTGTGAGTACTTTGACATCAGGATATTTCATTTCTTAGTGACTAATTTATGGCTCCTACTGTCTCATTTTTTTCTTAATAACTGCCTCCTAAAATAACAATATCCTTTATTCAGCTACTTGTACATAGTCTGTATGAAAGCTGTTTTTCAACTTCTGTAATAATACTGTGCCTGACTAGTGCCTTTCTAATCTTCACAGCATTATTTTTCAAGAAAACATTTTCTATTATGTGTAAAATGTGTGAAGATTTCCTTCTGAAGACATTTCATTTATAAATGCCTTTTCTGTTTAGTCTGTTTTTCTTCAGGAGCAGTCTCTGTTCCATTGTCTACCATCAACAGCATAGGTTGATGATGTATTTGTTTGTATCTTATGTTATCCCTGAAAATTAACTACTATAAAAGTGGTTGTGGGGGTTTTTTGATGCTTTTTTTGGGGGGTGGGGCAGGTGTTTGGTTTTTTTGTTGGGTTTTTTTGGGTTTTGGCTGATTGGTTGATTTTGTTTTTTTTATTGTTGTTGGGTTTGCTTTTCTTTGAGTTGAAGAATTTTAAAGCATTGTAGGTGACAGAAGGAAAAGATGATGGAGGCAATCTCATTTGATTGATAGTTCTGAATTTATCTCTAATGCCTTTTAATCCATTTATCTTTAAAAGATGATATCACCAACATGAAGAAAGAATGGAAAACATTTGATTAGATGGCAGAGTTAAAGTTGCTTCTGATATCTATTTTTTTTTTTTTCTGGAAGTGAAATAAATATGGATTGCCACAATTTTGCAGAAACCATACAATTTAAGTTTTCCAATAGGAACGGAGCTTCAATTTTGAATATGTCACTAAAACCTAAGAGTTGGATGTAGGTGCCTAACGGTGGAATTTGGGATCTGGATTTTAAAATTTATTTTCTTGGATAATTTTCAACTTTTCCTTCTACCAATGCTCATCCCCCCATAGTCTTTTTCTGTGGGGCCAGAAAGGATCCCAAACATCTGCCATGTACTTTTCCTTGAGATATTTCTGGCCCTTGATTGGCAGCAGCTTTTAAATTTTTTTTCATCCATGTTGCAAACTTACTGGCCAATGCTAAATCTCTCTATTCTTGCCCTGAAGGAGAAGTGAATCATGCCTGACTATGAAGCAGAAAATATGCTTAACTTGATAGTGACCTAAGACAGACTAGAGCATTCACTCTAAATACTGAGCCATTTAAAAAATGCATCATGGAGCAGAGAACATGGATGGTCCCTCTTTCTCTTTGCTCCTCTTTGTTTCATGCAGCTTATGTATTTACTATCCCAAAGGATGCCTTGGCTACAGGTTCTCATTTTGAGATCATAGGTTTCTGTTGCCCAGCCCCAAATGTCAAGACTCTGCTGTTGCATTATTTTTTCTTGCTAAATTTCATCTAAATAGAATTAATATTCTTACTTTCCAGTAATACCTTTTGTCCCTCCCAATTAATTTTCATCAAAATTGCATTTATACTGATTTTTACAAAGTTGAGATCTGTATAGTTATTTCAGTTACCAGCAGTATCTGTTATTCCATCACTTCAACTGTAATAATATAGTGTAGTATAAAGCCTTGGAATTTATCCTAAATGTCATGCTGCACCCTTGGGCTCATTCACAAAAAACGCATTGAAAACAGATTTAGTTGTGATCACGATTCCTGTCCTTGAATCATAATATAGCCCTCAAAACATCATCTGATTCAACCTTTCTTGGGTAAGGAAGCCTAGATGAGAATACTCAGCACTCTGTCCAATTACATCTTGAAAGCCTGCAGTGAAGAGGACTCCACCACATCCCAGGATATTGTTCCCTGGAGTGAAGGACTGTTCTCAGTGCAAAAACATTATTTCTTAAGTTGAAACGAAACCTGTACCCATTGCACCCTTTCTTCTCTCTTTCTTTGTAAAGAGAAAGCTTACGCTCTCTTTCTAACATCCTTTAAATTCTGAAAGACTCTGATGAGGTTCCTACTGAGTTTCCTCTTCTCCAGTGAGATGAGACCTGAATCCTTCAATCTTTCTTCACAGGCCAGGTTCTCCCACCCTTTGGTCATCTTCATGGCCCTGCTTTTGAACAGTTTCCAGTCTGTCCACATCTTTCCTGTATTGTGTGGGCCACAACTGAGCACAGCGCTCCAGATGTGGCATGACAGGGTCTCAGATTAGGATGATAATGTCTGCTAATCTCTGCTAATAATGCCCCTGTAGATGCAGCCCAGGGTCTGATTTGCATTTGTTACCTCTGCTCAGCTGACTCATGTTCAGCATGTTGTCCACTAGAACCCCCAGGACGGTCGCTGTGGTTACCCAGCCACATGGATCCCAGTTGGCACTAGGCTTTTTGGTTCTTCTGACTCAGGTGCAGGACTTAGCTCTTGCTTTGGTTAGAATTTATGCAGTTCTGTTCTTGCTAGCCTGCTGTGTTACTTTCTGCCTGACCAGACCTCTCTGTAAGATGGCTCTCCCTTCTGATATGTCCACTTCAACACAAAGTTTAGCATCATCACCATACCTAATGAGATGTTGAACAGTGTGGTACCCACTATTGATCCACCCACATGACAGGCTGCTAACATGATAAAAAATCCTGTATTATTTCTCAAGCTATACTTCTATAAGTCCATACCTAGCAGAGTTGATGTTGTATTGGTTTGGTTTTTCTTTTTTACCCTAGCATACTTAAAATATAAGTAAGTAAAGGAGAATGTAGCTTTTGCTGGTAGAAGGCAAGAGAGGGGATGATAGATCTGCTCCTGTGATCTCTCAGCAATTTTGAAGGCAGAAATAATTGGGAGGATTGAAACTCAGTGTTATTTTCTTTCTGTTACTGGCTGGACAGAAGTATTGACGTAAGATTGAGATTAAGGAAATTTAATGTGATTTCCCAATAAATCTCTGTAAAGAGTAGGTATTTTGATTGGCTTCTGTATTGTCTTTATTTTTCAGAACAGTGTGAGGATGCAAAGTCAAGTAATGTAAATTCTTGGGTCAAATCTTTCAGTTGAAAGAGAAATGGGGTGTCCCTCTGCTCTCCTTTCCCTCCCACATGTCCTGTGTGCCCAGGAGGGGCTAGGAGAGGGAGTACAGGGTCTGTAGAGCTTTTGAACAAGAGGACAAATTATATCCTCAGAAGCAGTCTGGCAGTATGTGTGTGAAAGATAAGGAAGCACTCTAACAGTGGTTCTGTTTTTTCTGTGAAGAGGCCTGCATAACTCGCAGAGTATTGGTTATCTGCTTGTAACTGGGAGGCAATCTTGCTCATGTGGTAGTTCATTCTGGAGCATGATTCTCCTGTCAATTAACAGGTATAATAAACTACTTCATTCCCTCCCTCCCGCAGAATTATAGAATAGTTTAAGGTGGACAGGTCCTTAAGAGGTCCTCTAAGATCATTAAGTCCACCACCAAACCATGTCCTTAAGAGGTCCTCTAAGATCATTAAGTCCACCACCAAACCATGTCCATCAGTGCTGCATCTACACATCTTTTAAATAATTTTGGGGATGCTGGCTCAACCTCTTCCCTGGACAGGCTATTCCAGGGTTTGACAGCCTTCTGGCAAAGAAATTTTTTCCTAATATGCAATTTAAAACTCATCTGGTGCAACTTGAGGTCATTTCCCCTTGTCCTGTCACTTGCTACCTGGGTGAAGAGACAAATCCCCACTTGGCTACACCTCCCCTTCAGGGAGCTGGGCAGAGTGATAATGACACCTCCGAGCCTTCTTTTCTCCTGAAGGATCCCAGCTCCTTCAGCTGCTCCTCATAAGACTTGTGCCCCAGACTCAATGCACTTCGAAAAGATACCTGGAGCCTTCTCTTTTCCCATCTGAGCTGTCCCAGCTCTCTCAGCCTCTCCTTACATGACAGTTACTCCAGTTTTGCCTCCATCTGTGGCCCTGCACTGGACATTTGCTTCACTATGTCCATCTTCCTTCTGTACTGGTGAGGCCAGAACTGGACACAGCACTCCCAATGTGATCTAGAAGGGTCTCTCACTTCATCAGCTGGTGATGCTTTTCCTAATTTCCTGACCCATAAGGATGTAGGTCTTCTTTGCTCTTAGGTTGCATTAGAATTGTTGTTTCTTACTTGAAAAGCAGGAAGTCCTGCCCAGCAGTCAGTCTTCTGACCAGCTGTTGAGAAAGCTGTTCCATGAAGTTGAAAGCATATTCTGGTACATGAGCTAATTTTCAAATGCACTAGGGCTTATGCTCTTTCATCTTGCTGTCAGGACATTCTACATGGCACAGAAAGCAGCTCAGCAAACAGAATATAAGCCCCAGGTGGCAAAGCCTGAAAAATGAGTTAAATATAACTTTATGAAATAGCTCTAATGGCCATGGCAAATAGTACCCTTACGTTTGGGGTTTTTTACTTACTTGCTTAGTTCTTACATTTCTTTTCTTTTTACTTTTACTTACTGTCATTGAGACAAAACGTGATGAAAGAGAACCATACATGTGGAAGCAGATTGCTTTTCCTGGCAACTAATAAACTTTGAATTCTTCTCTATAACTGAACCATGTCCACACAGATACATCATCGTTACTTATTCTTTTTGCATCTTGCCATCACCAATAGGAAATATAAAAGTGCTACTGTATGAATGCCTCTGTTGTCACACACTTCTCTGGGAGTGGAATAGTAAGTCTTCTAAAATTGCTACTTATTTGGGAAGAGTAAAGCATGCTCTAAATTAAAATAATAAAAAAAAATATAGCAGAATAAAGCATACTAACATTTTCCATTCTTAATTTTTTTTGTACCCTTTAAAGAGGCAACATCCTGAAGATGACTACTGGTTCCCTTTGCAACACTACTGATGGAATGTGGGCATTCTGCAGTTTCAGAGGACCACTGCCAAGCTAAACTTTAGAGAAATTTCATTTACTCGTGTAACCATTTTTCTCCTGTTAATTTTTCAAACTAATATAATATGTGGTGTTTCCTCACCATGAAAAAAGCACAGGAAGATTTTAGGAGCCTTTTGGAAAAAAGCTGACCAGAGGATCTTATAAAATGCAAAACAATTTTGTTTTTTGTAGATAACCTGTAGCTGCAGCCACTGTAACTCAAGATATAGCCAATCTCTTCTCTGTTTCTCCCAATCTCTTCTCTGTTTCTCTGTGATAATGATGACATATAGGAGTTAAAAAAATTCTCAAATCTCATTCTAGTCAAATTACTGAGCAGCAGGAAGGGTGTACTACAACTTTAAAGATGTGTTTTAACATAAATAATATTTGATATAAAAAAGAATGGGAAAATAGAGGAAAAAAATAAGGGAAAAATAACATGTAAGAGAAAAAAAGAAAGTAGTGGACTGTCATAACAAAAGACCTGACAAAAAGTGAGAAATAATTCTGGTGAAATTACGGTTGTGTAAGAGCTTGATTTGTCCTAGTAAGTTGCTCAGCCTTCTCTGAGCCACCAAGAGCATGATGCCATCATACAGAAATGCAGCTAAATACAGAGCCTTTTTTTCATAGGCTTAGTTTAAAGCATTATAAAAACAATTGAGGTTTTCCTTGTGAACTGACTGAGTAGTCTTAAAATGTCATCTCTTAACTCAGTTCTCAGATCAGAGGGACTGATTTAGATGTAGGATGGATCTGTGCTTGGAAGATATGAAGAGCCCACCATGGGAAAAGCCTTATAGAACAGAAGCCAGGGAATGGGTAAACCAGACAATAGTAGGATTTAGAATCAGCTGTCAGCTTACTGATGACAGCATATGGGAAATAATTTGATATTAATAACATATAGCTGAAATGCAACCTTCAGTGGTCTGCTCTTAGTTTCAGAGTTTAAGTTTGAGAACATAGATTGTCTATGGGAAAAAAATAAATGATTTAGATTTTAAACCTGAAAAGAGTTTTCTCCTTCAGTGGTCTCTGATGAATTAAAGGACCTTGGAAACTCAGTAGTAAGGAAATGGTGATTGCTATAACCTCTGTGTTGCATTTTAGGAGCGGCCTCAGAGAGTCCACACCAGTGGCATTGTTCTTTATCTGTGAGCTATAGAAAAAAGTTCCACATTGTCCCTAGCTTCAGTTTTCTACAGCATCAAGGGAAGATGAACTAATGAAAGTGGGAGTAGAGAATTGGTTACAGATTGCTATGAATGGACAGATTTTGGAGATCACAACTTGGATGTAAAAGTGGTTCAAGACTACATGGTTTCCCTGATAATAACAACCATGTTTGTGGAAGAAACATATCACCAATTTCATACAGATCATGTGTGCTGCATATTTATATTTTAGTCAGATTAGCCAGAGGGCACAGTGAGCATTTATGCTTCCTCCATGCCAGTTTAATGCTGTCTTTGAGAAAATACAAGAGGCTGATCATATAGAGCATATTATTTGAAAATACCTTGAATAAATATAAAATAGCAGACTGTATTAGAAGGGTGCAGTACTTTTAATTCTCTATTGGCAGGCTGAAATTTGGATTTGTAGTGTTCTAAAACTCTGGTGTGTGAGCAGATGCAGATTAGCAGATGGAGCTGAGGGACAGGGGATACATGTTGAGATATTTGGCAGCTTAGGCCTAGTGATAAAAAAAATATTTATTTATATATTATCCTTTAATATAAAGTTATTCAAAACAATTTTTTAGAAAATCTGTTGCACACAAAGCACTGAAAACCAGGATAACAGTACAATGTAGCACTTTAAAAAAAATTATTTCAACATGAACTCTTTCCCTATCTCTAAAAGCCTACTTTTCCTGACTAATAACTAAGGCAGAAAACCCCAAAGAAAATTATATATAATATATATTATATAAGAAAAAAATAAATTGAATTATTTTGAAGAGCAGTTCTTATTATTATCTTTCTCTTTCATCTCTTAGATTCTCTGTATTGTAAACTTGTTTCTCAGCTTCTGATTTGTCTGATTCTTCCCTGACATTACAATTAATTGGACAGAGTGTGCATCAAATACCAGTGTTAACTTTAGCTGTACTTTATGTAAGAAAGGATCTTTCTGTAGGAGCTGTACAGAAGCTTGGCAGGAGCTCAGACACAATATCTGCAACTCCAAAAAGAGGCTCAATCTTCACGTTGCTGAGTCCTTGAAGCAGAAACATTGTCCCAGTTTGTGCCCAACCAAGAGTGGCAGAGGCTTCTCCTGTGCTGGAAGCAATACTCAAGGACTATTAGTCCATGTCATAGATTGTCTAAGACGATGACAATG
The DNA here is from genome assembly GCF_963662255.1 of Cinclus cinclus. Lineage (NCBI taxonomy): Eukaryota > Metazoa > Chordata > Aves > Passeriformes > Cinclidae > Cinclus > Cinclus cinclus. The sequence goes on along the minus strand of NC_085084.1, from coordinate 42,441,876 downwards.
AATATCTAATAAGCTTAATTTTTTAATGCCATGTGCCTGCCCATATGTGGGCACAGAAGTGCAGGAACTGTAGTTTTGTGGTAGTGTTTTGCAATAGTTTCAGTTTATGTTCCTGACCCTTCAATTACTTTCTCCCTTGTCCTGATGTCCTCATAACAAAAATAACCAAACAACAACAACAACAACAACAACAACAACAACAAAGTCCATATTTTACAGAAGGAGCAAGACAAAGAAACCTGTTAATTTTAAAAAAATACACAGTCTCTTACTGAATCCCAAAATTAAACCAAAAGTAATTATAATTAAAATTAGCTCAGTTACTGAAAATTATGAATTATTTTTGATTGTCTGTTTTTTTCATTAACATTTTCCTCAAACTACAAGTCGTTGCAACTTATGAGGATCTGGTCAGTGCTCAGTCAGCTCATTTTCTGCTCCCTTTAACAGGTAGCCTGGCAGTTTGGTCAAGGATGACTGTCAGAAAGAAGATACAATTTTCACAACCATGCAAAAAGGACATTGATCCTTTTGGTGATGTTGTAACACAGGACAGAGGACAGCAGCTGAGGACAACAGGCAGCGATCAACATAGGGTGATATTTGAAAGGAAAGGATGCAGCAGTGGGTAGCAGGAGAATTTAGAATCAGAATTTAGAGGATTTAAGATTAGAATTCAGAAGAATTTAGGATTTTAAGCACATTGTTTGCAGATAACACTAAATGAATTAATGCTTAATGTTCTATATAGTTTATTATGCTTTCCTTTATAGCTTAGCAGTTATAAAGCATTTAAGTAGTTGTTTGCTACATCATTAGACCTCATGTCAGATGACCAAGTACAGAAATAAACCATGAGCTTCATTTTGCTCATGACACTTCTGACACATTAAGTCGAAGTGGTGTCACTACAAGCCATGATCTCTTTGCAATGATTATAAGTCCTTCAAAAATAGTTTGAAGTCTCAAAACCTTTGCCAGATACCTTCAGGAGAGGAGAGATAAGTTTTAAAAATAGGCACAAAGCTAATTAAGAGTTAAATGCTGTGGGAGTAAAAGGTCAGCTCTGTCTTCAAAGGTTTAATGGCAATACAACATGTGGGTCTGTACTTAGGCTATTTATTGAGTCTCTAGGTCATATTAGTAACCTCAGTCAGTCTGGAGATTAAAACACGGGTCTGGTATGGCCAGGTGCCATGTTTTGAGGAATTATTGCTGTCTCTGTGCAGAAGCCAGCCAGCACCCCATATGAGTGAGCAATGAACAGAAGTGTCCCTCAGGTCTGGGTGACTGCCATCGCAGCAGCACATGAGAGCTGCTGCTTATCAAGCTTTACAAGTGCTTGGGTGGGAAAAGAGAAAGCCCAAACTGGGCCACTGGTGAGAACCAGCCACATTTTTGGAAACCAGTACTAAAGTAAGTGAGAGTACTCACTGTGGGCATAAAACAGCTCATAAAAGGCGCAAAGATAAAATGCAGTAGAAAGTGCAAAATAACACATATGGTTGTTAAGCTTTCGTACCTTTAAAGATAACTGTGAATTCAGTTTTTAAGAGAAGGGAGGTTTTTGCAGCTCTGTTATTCACATGGATTTTACATAAGACTAAGCTTTATGTTAATAATATTTAGTACAGAGAATATTCAATGTTTACCTGTATTTTATGTTTTTAAATAAGCAAATTATATTTTCAGAAAGCAATCTTTTATACAAGATTCTGTGATGCAAGATTAACATTTTACCATGTTTCAAGGTAAAATTTTTGAAGCCCTCATGTTTTTATTTGCTTCTTGTTCAGGTTGCCTTCTGAATTACAGAATAGATAGAAAACAGAAGATATAGGAAAGATAGAGGAAAATAGTCATCTCTAAAGCTTTATTTCTCTTTTTTTTTTTTTTTGCAAAGGTATTGAATGGATTCTACAAAGACCCTGTCAAGTTCCCAGTATATCAGACATAAGTCGATTCATAATTTTTCCTTCCCCCCATATAATTTCTTCATGAACTCTCTCATGCTCCTCACGCAATGGGAAAGGTGATGGTAAGTTCAGTTTAATAAAGTCTACAGCTCTTCTCCTTGCCTCACACTAAGAAAATTGAAAAACATCTGTCTTTCAGACATGTGTCCTGGTTCCATTTCCTGTTCATTGTCCTAAGATCTGCAGTGAGCATTTTTGTATGTGGGTAATTTTCTCTTTTTGTATACTTTTGTTATTATTATTATTGCTCTTGCTATTCATTGCCTTGTCTTATTTCTGTTTCCAGTAATTTATTCTTCTTAACTCATTATATTCTTCTTTTGTGCCTGTGAGAGGAGTCAGTTCTCCTCTCTGACCACCTGTCTCAGGGTGGGAATTGAAGAGGGGGAAGAGAGAGAGATAAATTAGCAATGTGGTTTGGAAAATCTCAATGGGAGAACTTGACTGGGGAAGTACCATTCCTAAAGGATGACTCCTTTGCAAATGCAAAGAAAAGCATTATTTTAAAAGGTGTTTAAACCATATTTAAAAATGTAAAGGAGAGTATTTTTTTTTCTTCAGAAAGCTTATGGAATAGTGTGGGAGTAAGCCTGACCAGTATTCCAGGTCAGACAACCACTGCTGAAGAAGAGTTGTATCCCAACCCTAAACTTTGGGAGGCATTTGTTTAAGTTGTGGTGACCCCATAAAAAAGTTCCAAAAGAGTTATGGGACTGCCTATGTTAATACCTCATACATATTCCTAACCCTCCTTTCCCAATTAATTATCACTTCTCCCAGTTCCCTCCTTGTATCCCCACTGGCCCTCAGCTGATGCAGTGTTCCACCCAGCCGACCCCACTGGACCCTACCTTCCCTTACTCCACCTCTGCACCACTTTCCTCTACACCCATTGGACCCGAACCTCAACTCCACCCCCTCTCTTGCCCCATATTAATACCCTAAACCTCCCTTTGTCTTTGTCTTCGACCACTGGCTCCTAAAGAGGACTTGTCTCTTTGGTTTTTGTATTTGGCTTTTTGGGCCTCGCCCCACATTTACTTTTATTATTATTAGAGTGTTACTAAGTTGTGGTCATCCTACCACTCTTCTTTTTACTTGTGCTACTTTTGCCCTGATATCTGTGAACCCTAAAAAAGATTGTTGGGGCCACCCTCTACCCTGATAGGATAGTAACTGTAAAGGATTAACAACATACCAGTCAGACATGAACTGCTAAACTGAGCTTTACACTTCCTCTTGACCTGGACTGGGTTCCTTTGTAATTCCTTGGTGACTAAATTAATTTCACATTTGCATAAAATCTGTAGAAGATCCAACACTGTTTCTACCTTTTCTTTCTTTGCAATTTTTAAAATACAAAATATTTTTAATCTTGGTTATTTGGAAATGATTAGAAAAAAATCAGTATCACCTTGCAAGTTGACTGTGAAGTCAAGTGTTCAATAAAGTGCTTAACTAATCCAAGAGAAACTAGTCAGGATGCAATAAAGTTTTCAAGTGCCTGCTTTCACAGAAAAGGGAAGAAAAACTTTCAGATACTTACTGTCAAAACAAACTGGTTTTTTTGAAAAATCAGTGAAAATTAATGGTCCTATGTGTACCACATATAGTAATTCCTTTCTTCTCTTGCCCTTACATATGTCTTTGCTATCCCAATGAAATCCATGCGCTGTTCATACTTGCCCTTGGATCACTAATCATATAATCAGTAACAATGGGACAATAGTCAGCAATTTCCCTCAAAGTCTGGATGGTTACATAGAGTTCATGAAGGTGACCTTTTGGGCAACTTGGACATTTCCTCTCTCTCTTGTGCATTTCAACAACCTAAACAGCAAGTGTAGTGTTGGCTGTAAATATGCATTTCAGGGATGTCTGGTAGTAATTATAGGCATCATAGGCAGTCAACTTTATAATTTGCCTCTAGATAATTTAATTTAATCTGCCCAACAATGTCCCTTGCCATATCCTTTTTCTTTCCATCTTTTATGTATGTTACTGTCTGCACACTGCAGGGCTCTTGCCTGGTGGAGGGTAAATCCCAGCATGTTTACATAGTGCTTGTGCTGCTCCTTCAGTGGTTAGCCCTGTCAAAACCAGCTGTTCACTCATCAAATCACATCTGTCTGCAGCCCCTGCTTCTTCTTTGGGGAATTGTTAAATGCCTTGGTGATGGTAACCTTTAAGGGCTGGGCACACCTGAACATTAAGGAGCTCTTCCGTGCTGCTAGCTGAATAGCCTGTGCAGCTCAATGTGTTCTGAAACTCATGAAGACACCTGAAAATGGCCTGCTGTTCTAAAACAGGAATCTGTTTCTTGAGCTCTGGCCTTTCAGTTGTATGGCCCTAGTAGAGCGTTTTTGAAAAGAAATGTACATTAAAAAGGTAACTATGGCCATGCACATTTGTGCTAAATATAAACACTTTCAAGGACTTATTGTTACCTGATTATTATCTGATCACATGAAAGACATGTAAACACAAAACTGTCATTTCTCTTTGAACATATATTCAAGTGCTTGCGTGTAGCATCCTGCCTTGCTTTCATATGCCCATCTCAGTATCTCTGTGTATACTGATGCTCATATATGTTATGGCATTCCTAAATCCTTTGTCCATTTTCCATCTCCAGCTATTCTTCCCCTGTTGTCTTCAGTCCCTGTAAACTGTCTGTGGACACACCACCCACAGCAGCTCCCAGGCAGGTGCTTGGTGGTACAAAGGTGAATTTGGCAATTTCAGCATGGCTGGATCATCTGAACTCATCTCCAAGCAGAATTACCACTGCTGTTCAATCATAGTCCATGCTATTCAGTAAGGGTCTCTGTTGCATGCATAATGTAAGAATATTTCCCTGCTGAGCACCTTCCAATGAATTAAGATGTATTGTATAATCATAGCTAAATAATTCTAAGTGTGTACTTTTTGGGGGATATTTCATAATGAGTAAAAAAAATGTACTTGATGAAGCATGAGAAACATGTACAGTGGTAATTTAAAAGAAAACAAGAGACCTTCTTCTATGTGATTTATCACCCAGGACTTTTGTCTAGACTTTTTTACAGCAGAAACTTAAAACACTTATTACTTTAAAAAATTCTTGGTTTAGTACATTGATTTCCAGGCAAATTAAATATTAAAAGCAAAGTCTATGAAGTGTAGCTTAAAATGTCTGAAGCTAAATTCAAAGAGATCTTATCTGTGAAGTGTCTGTGTGGGTTTATGTGTGTGTGTTTGTGCAAGCCTGCCACCACAAATGATTCAGGCTCATTTACAAATGTGTAAGATATTAAGAACAAAGAAAGGGCTGAGGAAAGATTTGTCAGTAATGATAAAATCAGAGGAACGTCTTCCTTTATCTTTCATGGAAGGAAGTAATTAAAAATGGCAAGAACTGACTTCCAGCTTTCAGTCCAAACCTAAAGAATTGGCCCTAAAATATCAGCACAAGGTAATGTAATTATATAGAATCACAGCAGATGTTACAGAGCCTTTTTCAGAGTGCTGAACACTCCCCAGGCAAAGAAAAAAATCACATCAGAAGAAAATGAGATGAGATGGAGAGAAAGTAAGTTTTGTCTTGCAAAGTGTGTCCCTGTAGGCTGCTGTGCAAATGTAAGGCAGTAGATAAAAACATGATAATTTTGATCTCTCCTCCTTCTTGGAATCATTTATTTGTTTACTGAAATGAATTTTCTGCTCTTAATTCTTGTGTAAATTTAGTAGCAGAACTGCATTTAATTCTTTTTAGACAAAGCCTTTAAAGGCCTTTATGCAGAATTTCTTGCCTCAAAGCAATGTGCAGCAGTTCTCAAAAGAGGTGTGTTGCCAGCTGTTGTCACAGAGCAAAATGGTAGCATAAGTATTCATAAGTAAACCGTTGCAGATGTAAGAATATGGTGAGAATAAGTTTTATTCATGTTTACAATGCCAAATTCTTTGTGTTAGTAAAATAATTGTTTCCTTCAGGTTTATCTTTCTGTACGTCCTTTGTTTCTTTGGACAATGATGTTGAAGTAGAAAAGATCTTAACCTAGGGGTTAGAAGACTGGCAGTGCTCTGTGGTACTTTACTGTATATCCCTGAGTAAGTCACTGTGCTGGTTTTGCACATTTGACATTTGGTGAGGAGGGAAGAAGCCACCCACAGAAATTATTTTTCCGAGAGGAGCTGCTGAGAGTTTCCTCCACGTCTGACAAAAAACAATCAGTGATTAGTTTTGAGAACTGACACCCTGTTAAACCACTGAGAAAGCTGAACACGCCTCTATGAACGCTCAAGTTAAAAACGAACAAGGCCAGGAAAAGCTCCCTTGCTTTCCAGCCTTCGGAGAGAGAAGTTCTTCGCGCTCCCCAGGCAGGGGAGGGGAGGCCACGGGCCCCGGCCGGGCCGGGATCCGCTGGGCCCCGGGAGCAGCTCCGGGCCGGGCCGGGCCGGGCCGGGATCCGCCGGGCCCCGGGAGCAGCTCCGGGCCGGGATCCGCCGGGCCCCGGGAGCAGCTCCGGGCCGGGCCGGGCCGGGCCGGGATCCGCCGGGGCCTGCGCAGCGCGGCCGGGCCCGGGCAGGGCCGGGAGCCATCGACCCGCGGGTGCTGCCTCCGGGTCCGGGCCCGGCTGCTGAGATCCTGCCCAACCCCAGAGCCGGGGGGAGCATTCTCCACCCCAAACAAACCCGGCTGCCACCCGGCGGGGAGCACGTCGCTACCTCGGGCGAGATATGAACTGTTTCACTGCACGGGTAAGACTTGCAGACCTTCAATCCTCCCTCGAGTGAGAGAAAAGGACACAGTGAAGACGCGCAAAGACAGAACATGGAGACACCAAGGTCAGTGAAGAAGAAGTCAGGTCCCAGATGCCTTAGTCTTAAGCTGAAATTCTCTTGTAAGCCATGGTGATGGACTATGATACGCTGAATATCCGTATGGAAAAAGCACGCGGGGATGGAGATTTCACATTGTAGACATGAGCAAAGGCATCCATGCTGAACAAGCAGATGTTGAAGTAGCTGTGATCCCCTGAGAAGTTTGAACAGAGCGAGAGAAGAGGGATGAAGACCCTTTGCCCCCAGGGAAATAAGAAAAGACCTCTGTTGCCAGAGATGAAGATGATCTCAGATAAAGAGAACCTTTGCTTTTGAACAGATGATCCTTAAAATAGTACCCCATAAGCTGACATGGCCCATGAATGCAGCTGGGGGAAGGCTACAAAAGATTGGAGGGACCTGACGATTGCAGATTCCCAGGCTGCTGCTACTTGTGGAAATTAAAAGCCATGAGAGAACTGTTTTCTTGTGGAGAAGTCTCTATAGCATGACAAGAGAGACTCCTCTCCCTAAGTGAACTGAAGACTGTTCTAAAGGTGAAAAACTGACTGAATTGTTTCTGTGCATTGTCAGTGAGAAAGAAAAGAGGGTGGGGATAGGTGGAGGAGAAGTGTTCTGAAAGTTCATTCTGATTCTTATTATTCTTTTAGTTCTGTTAATAAAGTTTTCCTTTATACCCTTTAAAGTTTGAGCCTCCTTTGCCTTCCTCCTAATCCCATCTCACAGCAGGAAATGAGTAAATAATTCTAGTGGGTGCATTGGCAATTTGGCCAGCACTTGACCCACTACAGTCACCTAGGTCTTGGCTCTAGAAAATGCTTGCCAACAGTCTGGGACAGAACTCTCCTCTTGGAAAAGGAATAATGCAGAGAAAATTGGTCTTAAGCAGGCAAGCCTCAGAATTTCATCCTCAAATGATGCCTAGGTTTAGTTAGCCTTTTTAACAGGAAAAAACCCCAATTGTTGTAGCATCCTTCCAAGTACTTTGTTGTTGAGAGGTGTTAAGTGCATTGTGGCAGCACACTGTTAGCAAGGGAGATTTCTTCCTCTTTGATTGCACTAATGTTACATGTCCATTTCTTGGCCTTTACAGGAGCCCGCACATCAGCAAGCAGCTGAGAATTGACAGGAAGAACTCCTTTGGACAATTCACTGAGATCAGGAAATCCATGACAGTGTTTTAATGAGCAGTTTGAAATGGTATGCAGAGTAAACTGTAGAACAAAAATGTTAACTCCAGCAGGATTAAAATAAACTGAGTTTGAGAAGGTGGGTGATCTTGATCTCCTCAAGAGATCTCCTCAGTATTTGTTTCAAGAGCTGGAGCCTTATAGGAACGATATGATTTGGATTACATATATAGTTCACTCTCCTTAGCTTTACTGCGTGTCCCTCCCTGTTATTCCTGATCTTCAGCACTGTGCTTTGCAGCATTAGGAGAGCAGGACATGCTGCAGACTCCACTGGTATTAGTCCTGAAAATCAGTCAGGGATCTTGTGACTCAAAGTATCAGTTAATTGCTTCCTAAAATGGACATATTCCCTCAAGCCTAGGAAAATACATCCTTTTACAAGCTATCTTCAAACTGAATTGAAACATCTTTCAGATATGGTGTCTGTTTTAAGGTCTGGACCCATGCAACAGACAGATTGAGGGGAACTGAAGGTGAACATGAGGTGTGGCCCCACGAGCAATCTACTGAGTGCTGTGGGATCTTCTCTTTTTTCTGTAGTGTACACATGTGGTACAGTTTCTTGCTGTTCACTGTAAACCTCTCAGAATGGCTTCCAGCAGGGAAAAATACACATAACTTCGTTCTGGTTTTGTACTTCCCTGCATTGTGCCTGTTTGGAGATTGCTCCTGAGTGGTCAGTGAAGAAATGTTCGGGGTCCTGGGGCTATCTCTGTTCTTTCTTCACTCAGTTTGCTATCTCAGCTGCAAGTCAATTTTAAAGAATCACAGAATATCCTGCATTGGTATTACAACAATCATGAAGTGTCAACTTTGGGTTTCTTTATTCTAGGAATCTCAAGAATGTTGTGTGTACTTCTCTATTTTCCAATGGATTTAAAGGAGGATGGGGTGAGAAGTTTCAACTGGGATTCTGAGGGTGTTTGAAGTCTCTACTGCTGCTGTGGATCTTGTGCAGTAGCCCTGGGATAATGCTGACAAGGCAAGGTAGGGCAAGGCAAGGCAAGCTCTTATTCTCTGCTTTATCTCAATGCCCAATGCTGCTCTTACTTGTTCTTTTAAAAAAGAAAGGTATTTTACCTACACCAAAATGAAATTTCTGCCTGAACCTTGTTATGATCCGTTTCATATGATACCTCCTTATGCAAGGATGGCCTGGAAGTTAAAGTTCTCTTATTTCCTTTGCCTCTATCCACAGCTCTGCTTCATGGTCTTCCTCTACACTTCCTTCATCACCTGCAGTCTCAATATTTCAAGGAAAATAGTTAATGCCACTGGTCAAAAATGTGAAGATCCTCTTCTTACTCTTTTCTGACTTCATATTTCTCCATGTCTTTTGTATTGTTCAAAGAGTGATGTCACAAGGTTTCAGGCTTTATTCTGCTGTTTCCTAGCTGTCTGAGCCAACGCAATAAAGCTAAGTCCTGTGAAGCAATCTGCATCATCAGTGTTTGGGTATGCGTTTAGGAAACCTGTGTAAGGAGACTTCATTATGTGTGGATACCTTTGTAAATGCATTTATGGCAAAATCCTGTCCTTCAAGAAAGGCTTCTGCCACCCAGCATCTCATTTGGTTTCAGAAAGAAAATGTAAGAGTGAAAACCAAGTTGTAAGCTGACCATTTCCCTTCCTTTTGGGAAAACTCAGATGTTTAATTGTATGAAACATATTTGATGTAGACTAGAGTTTTTCAGATTGCTTTGTGTATTGTTGTGAGACAGAGATGGTGCCTCAGATGTCTTCTCATTTCTTTCATGCTCTTCTGAAGCATTAGAAAATAGGATTAAAAAAATAATATTTTTAAAATGTACTTGTAAATGAACAAAGTTATAAACTCTAGAAAGTGGAAGAGCAAACAGTAAAAGAAATATAAAGCAGAATATAAATATATTGTGTATAATGGAATAATGACCATAACCCTAAGCTTACACTAAAAAAACAAAATGAAGTGAGAAGTAATTTTTTGTCTGGTGGTTTTGTGGACCTGTTCAGCATTTGTGTCAGAAGAGAATTCAACTGATGAAGTGCAGCATAAGCATTAGGCATTACTTGCTCGGTGGAATTTTTCAAAACCTAGTAAAACATAATTTGCCATTTAAGGAGGTTAGTTTAGAGCTAGAAATATTTAAGCATGGGTGCAGAGAAAAAAGTACCATTTCAGTTATTTTAATTTACAATCATTCTTCTTTCTCAGAATTGTTATTTAAACACTGCTTAGAGATCTGTAATTATAAACTAAAAGTCCCAAATGTTTAATTAGTGATGTCATAACGAGTTTTCAGTGAAAAGTTTAGTATATTGGTACATATGTAGGCTTTTGAACTTCTGAGTTAATCTAACAAAATCTTTTTAAAGAAAGAGTCATGCCATCCATTCTTTAAAGAAAATAAGTACCTCTGCTTAGTATAGGCAACATTACTACTTTATTGAGATAAGGCACAAAAATAAAAAGTTATAGTGAGAATCACTGAGAACACACTGGGATAAGATATCAGAATGCAAAGAGGGATGGTGGAATTATAGCTTGTAGTTCTCTGTTTATTCTTCTGCATATCATCCTGCTAAAATAATCCTAACTCCATTTTTTACAGTGCTAGTAGTTGTAATATCTGTGCTGTGTCACACCTTCTGCACATTCATAGCCCTGGAAATCCTTTTCAATCAGTGGAGGGACTGAGATGACATAGGAAGTGTTTTCTTACTGCTTGGGGGTGTATAGCCATTATTTACAGTTTCTCTGGTGTGATATAGCTGCTTTTTAAAAACCATGAAGAATTTTCTCAGAGGAGCTGTAGAAATAAAAAGAACATGTAAATCTCAGCCTGAGATGTGTTAGCTGCTATTGAGGGACTCAAAGTAAAGTGGATTAGCAAGCACTTAGTAGTAAACATGTGCCCAGAGCCTGACACCCTTCACATTTAAGGATGTATTTAGGGATTATTGCTTACATTAACAACAGAAGAAGAAGAAGAACAAGAAGAACATACTTTTAAACAATGTCCAGAATGTCTTAGAGGTGATTGTTCCAAGGTCTGCATTATCCTTGATGAAAATAATTCTTTTGAGTGGCTTCCCATTTTATCAGGACAGGTTTAGTCCCTGTCAGAAGGCAACCTGAACATCTGGGATTGGCAACAGGCAAGATTTTGGTGAAAGTGCTTCCTTTGCTCCTATGGCAAATATGGTGGCTCATGGCTTGCCTTGCCATCACAGAGAGAAAACATGATGTTTTTAATGTTACTAATCCTCTGATGTGGTGAACTACTTCAGTCTCTGGAATTCAGAGGTCTTAGCCATGTCTGAGAGGTGGTTTGGATGATAAAGCTGGTGCTGTCTACTGGGAAAGTACTTCAAATAGGAACATTCTTTTAAGTTCAGTCAGTCTTTGGGCTTGATCCAATTTTAAAGTAGGAAAAGGAGAAGTTATTCCATGGCTGCATGGGGAGCAAGATCAATACTCTTCTTTCTGCAGACCTTTCGGTTTTTTCTGTTTGTTTCATTTTTTTTCCACCACCAAACTTTTCCTTTATTCTAAGTTGCATATAAAAGCAAATTCTGAGATACTTCAGTGAAAGAATCTTACAATCACACAAAGCAAATCTGGTTCTAATATTCATTTATCCCTATAGATGAAAAGCTTATTCATAATTAGGAAGCAATTTGCATATGTGAGGAAATTCAGGAGCTGAAGATTGTGTTGGTAGAGGGGCTACTTTCCTTTGAAGTCTACTGCACTGATTTTCTAATAATTTTAACCTTTAATCAATCGCTTTTGATTTAATTGACACTGACTGCAGTCCTTTTGCTCTTTGCTCTGCTGCAGTTGTAGCTAGCACAAGTCTGATTGTACTTAGAGCAGGCCCTTTTCCAGGAGTGCAAAGCCTTATCCAAAACCTTTAAGTTTTCTTTATATTCTCTCATTGAGTATTATACTGGTGTTAGAAACACAGGGACATTAGTTTCATGGCCAGCAGATAATGTGTTTAATTTTAAAACAGTAAATACCTACCATTTGTGCTGCTGCATCTGCTAGCTGCAAATTTGAGTATATCTAACACTTAAATTAGTTGTGAAAATGAGACTAATTTAAAGTATTAATCTCTGACTAAAACCTCACAGTTCTCAGGAGAAAATGTACCATTCTTCTTCTTATGTTGCTTAAGAAAGTGAGGTGAAGTGCAGCATTGCAATTGTTTTGATTTTAAAATATTGTAATTTATTTTATCCTGACTTCGAAAATGACTGAAGCAGCGTTTGGCTACTGGGAGTGTGCAGCTTTATGGGTGTCTTAACATTAAAGCCCCTCTGACAAATATCTAAGTGTCTTGCATAGCATATTGAAATTCTGCTCTTCTGAGTTATACTTATTGTCTAGCATCTATGGCTTTCAAAGCTGGTAAGGCTGAAAATTAATGATAATAATGCTGAGCTCTTGTACTTTTCATAAAAAGTGTCTTTTCAGTTCACTGATATAGAACATGAAATACTGAGAGGCTAAATGATTTATCTACCCAGTATCACCTGAGAAATCACTAGCAGAACCTAAGAGAAAAGAGGCTCAAGTCACTTTTTCTAGCCTTCACTTGAGTCCTTGCCTCTGTAGCCATCCATCACTGTGACAAATTTGTATCAGTATGGTAAAGAATCCTTGCAAACACAAAAAAGCATTCAAAATCAATGTTGGAAACAAGTTCTGTGGCTTTGCCACACTGTTTTTCCTACATTTAATTTTTGTTAGTGAAGTCAACGGTTATTTACATGAAGCAAATACTGTTCCTCTGGATATTTTCCCCAGCTGTTTTCCTCCTCTTGTGCAAGATAGTTTCTGTGTTTGACATCAAACTTCTTCATGGGAGTGAATTTAGAAGTTTTCACCTTTGTTGCCTGACAGGTTAAAATACCAGTTGAGGTTCCCCAGTATGTTAACCATGCAGACTTATATTCTGGGGTTTACTTTCTATCAAGGTTGAATGAGGATTAAACCCATCTTGATTTTGAGTTTTACAGCAGATAGTGGCTATGCCTCCTTTCCAGTATTCCTTTCCTTTCATCTCCTAACTTGAAATTCTTTCCTCTAAGAGGCTTGATCTCAGCATTTTATATCTGTGTGGGCTGGCTTTCCACAATGACACTTTAGTAAAACTCTTGTCCAGCTGGTGTTATTGCTCCAGGTGTTTCTGAGAAAAAGAGAAAACATTAATATGCTGGGTTACTTGCTTTCAGTCCTGCTACCGCTGTTCCAGAGTCTTCAAGCAAGCCAGAAGCTGTGCGTCTTGGGAGAGGGCAGTAGTGATCAGGTTTAAGAACAGATACAGGCATTTTGTGGGACTTTTGAGGACTTAGTATAAGTTAGAGAACTCTGCACTGACTCTGAAGCTTTCATAAAACCCACCAGCAGCATGTTGTACAACATCTTTTTTAATATAGAGGAGGCTTACCTGTGGTATTACACAATGGGTATACCCAGATGCTTCATGCATGTGATACCTGTGCAAGGAGGGTATTTTGAATCTCTCAAAGTGAAAAGATACCATAGTGCCAGGCAGACCATGCCATCTAGCAAAGCATGCTTCAAGTCTCCTTGACTTTGCCAGAGCCTTTGTGCTCCCTGCTGGGATAGATGTCATAGAGGGCTATGCCAGCTATATACATGGTGGGGGATTCGGGTTCCACATAGTAACAGTGAAAAAAGGAGAATTTTTTAGGTATGAATGAAGAGAATTCATTAATTGGTTTTATAATGTATCAACTGAACTCAAACAAAGGGCTTATTTTCTTGTAATCTATAAAAATAGCAAAAGATGGTTTAATTTCTGGATGACTTATTTTGATAATGGTATTTTACATTGTCAAGTACTTGAAGGTTATGGATCCTTTTTCTTTCTTTCTTTTTCTTTCTTTACTGTTTGAAACTAAATCACAGACTGCTCTAGTAGTGCAATTTTTAATTTATGTATTTTTATTTATTGATATATTTACTGCTCACTGTACTCCTAAAGTGGAGAATGCTTGGAGTATCACAGGAGAAAACCAGGACATGAGAGGAATCTAACTCCATGGTATTACTTTTCCCTTTTTTAAAGATTTCTTTCCCAAAGTACACTGCCTTGTGTTCAGCAGAGATTTCACTGTGTTTTGGCAAACTCTCACTTTTTCAATTATCTCACAGTCTGTGGCAAAGCCCTATTTTAAAAACATTCCTATGTGTCCAAACATTTCATGGAAAAGATAGTTAATACTGACCTTTTTGTACCTCATCCCTTCATTCTGGAGCAGACTCTGTGATTTTGAAGTTTTTACTGCTGAAACAATCTAAGCAAGGTGCAGCCAGCATACTACCCTCAATTTTCTGAGAAGTATCTTTAGCTGGATGTGTGTGCTTCTGCTTCTTTCTCATATCCTTTCTCTTATTTTGTTTAAATGAAGGAAGAAATTGAGAGAAAAAGGAAGAAAAAACAAAAAAGAGAAAACATAGAAGAAGGAAAAAGGAGAAAAGAAGAAAAAAGAAAAAGAAAGGCTTTACTAGGTAGAGAGTAATCATGTACATGAGAATCACTGCTGTGCAAAATGTAGGTAAGAGGAGCAGTGGAAGAAGCAGATAGTGGAACAATAGATAAATAATAATTTGGAGAAGTTTTCTTCTCCTGACCCATATGCCTCCCCTTCTTCTCATTCTTCTCTCTGAAGGGTTGTTGATGTAAGTACTGAGGATCTACTGAACTGTTAATAGTGCTTGCTTTAAAGTCATAAAAATGTATCTTGGTAAAGATGGGTGAGCAGTAATATTAAAAGTACATAAGGTAAGCAAAATTCTGAACATAATAAACTTAAAAACTTTCTCTAGACTACGGATGAGTTCCTTAAAATGGTGAAATTGTGAGAGATTGGAAAGTATGTCCTTCTGTTCACTGCACATTGAGAACCAAGCAAGGTTTGCTTCATGTGCTATTTTTCACAAAGAGTCGTTGAATTTTGCACACAATCTTTCATTTTAAAATATTCAGAGTTTTCTTTCCTGCCAGTGGTATCAGAAACAACTGAATGAAATGTTTCTTCCACTGCACTTCATTTATTCCTGACTTAAGTGTTGTGCTATTATGGAAACTGCATTTAATTTTCATAGTTTTGTCTCTTGAAGCTTGTTTTGGACAAAGGCTTCTAGGCTCTGCTTAGGTAATACACTAACACAGATGTCATATCCCAAAGTATGTCAGTATGTCAAAACAGAGATGCTGGTAGGAGGAAGTTAGGCATGTACCTCAGTAGTTTACCAAGTGGGAATAATGGCATCAGTGAAGGCAAATGGGGCTGCAGGGAAGATCAGGTCTCTACTGGTAGTGTTTTCTGCTGATTGTATTTTCTATTGTTTGAGGACAAAGATAAGTTGTACAAAAATGAAGAGAATAATTAAAAGGGGAAGACAACTCCCAAGAACAGATTGAAAAACAGGTTTTTCTTTTCCTATTTTATTTCTCCCAGATCTTTGCTAATTTATTGTAAAAGAATAAAAAAGGGGAACATTCAAATGTTTGAACCCTCTCTGATAATGATAATGTTAAACATCACAAGCACATTCTGTCCAGTCATAGGGCAGATAAATGTGTTTTAGAATTTCATACCCTACTTTGTTGCTCTAGTTAGTTTATGTTCAAGTTCCTGTGCTACCTAACAGTCTATTATAACTTGTTTTATTACTCAGAGAAGTCACAGGGATCCTTGAAGGCAGGCACCAGGATGAAGTGTTTTCTGGATGAAGTGTTTCCTTAATTCACTAGACACAGCCTAAAGGAGTATGTTGGGATGTCTTTACTCTGGCCTCATGTGGTAGCTGTCTATAGTTTTTCTGAATAAGCAACAGCCCTGGACAATATCAGCCAGCTCCCCATACCTTCTCCAAAGTGCTGATCTTTGCTGCATGGAGTTGCTGTAATGGAGGAAAGAGAAGCATGTGTGAGGCTTCTGTGCATTTCCTTCTTCACCATCAAATACCACAGCTGAGTGTCTCTACAGTTATGGTTTCAACCCAGTAGATTTAAATACATAAAGGACAACATCTTCTTTGTCAAGTTAGAAGTCCAGTGACTGGAAAGGCTCACTTGAAGGTGCTGCAGCTGCTTTTTGGGTCTGCATGGTCTTCCTGCAATCATCCAGAATGAGAAAAAGTCCTACTTTTTCTCATGAATTTAATTCTTAGAAAAATCTACCTTATCTCCAGGACAGCAGAATTACAGATAACATTAAACTGTAAATATATTTTTTTTCCCAAACAGGAATAAGTTTTGATAATTTTAGACAAATACCAAAACCAAGCTGCTATGCTCCATCACTAAAAAAAGAGCAAAAGAGCAAGGGAGACATCAGTGTAGGCATACACACATTTAATCTGTTTGGGTGGTCTTTAACTAGGGTAGAAAACTCAGCAAGTCAACATAGACATTCTCTCATTTGGTTTTGAGAGCTGCTGTTTGATTTCAGTTTATTTTAATTGACTGAATAAAGCTTAAAATG
Source organism: Cinclus cinclus (assembly GCF_963662255.1). Lineage (NCBI taxonomy): Eukaryota > Metazoa > Chordata > Aves > Passeriformes > Cinclidae > Cinclus > Cinclus cinclus. The sequence goes on along the minus strand of NC_085084.1, from coordinate 42,425,375 downwards.
GCCTAAATATAAAAAAGGGACTGAAATGAGAAAAAACGGGGAATTCTGACAAATATTACTACTTTGGTATAAATCTGTGTGGACTCATCTGCTGAAAGTCAATAGCAAACTGCCAGGATATATATAATATATATATATATAAAATTTTGTTTTGGTTTTTTATTCTGGAAGGCTTGTGCAACCTATTACTTAGTTCATGCTGATATTCTATCTGGAGTAAGCCTTCTGTATTTAGAACCTTAAAAAAATATTTTTTGTTTTATTTTTTATGTCTCAAAATAAATTGCACTAAGTTCAGACAGGGTGCTAAAAGTTATTTTAGCTCTTTGCTGGTTCAGAAATCTTCTAAAAATATGCTTGACTTTGTCTGGAGGGCTATAGAATTTGATGTTGCTGTTGAACCTTTGCATCTCTAAACGGAATATTTTTTGTTCTTCAAAGTAAAGCTCTGCAGACCTGAACTCTGTGCAGTTAAATGCTGCTGATTCATCATGCTTACATATTTTTACATAAATAAGAGTGACTGCAGACATTAAAACTGTTCTTGTTATATTTTTGTATACTGTGTACAGATTCTAATACTGTTTTGTATTTGAGGTTAAACTTCAGAGTTTTGTCTTCTAACTATCAAATCCTATTCTTGAATTTAATCAACAATTTTTATGTGCATTCAGATGCAATTATAAATTAATTTTCTCCCCAGCTTTCATGTTCTGAAAGAGAACACTTTGCTAATTTTCTGCATTCAGTTCTTGAATTCAATTTCTGTTATCAGGTGCTCTGCTGTGGCCCTTGAAGTTTGGATGCAAAGTAAATAGAAAAGCAAATTCTTAAATATCTCCACCCTCACAATCCGTGCTTTAAAAAGAGATGGAACTACTTTCTGTGAGCCTTATTTGGTTCATATTTTCAGACCACTGCTGCTGAACAATGAAAATACTTCTAGAAAAAAATGGAGTATAATTAAATTTGATGTAGAGAATACACACAAAATCAAGAAATAGTTCAGATAGCAAAGTAACTTTCTGGGTTTATGGATGAGTCTGTGCATTATTTCTACAGGACTTGCTGTCCATAACTAACCATTGGATATAGCTCAAATGAAGTTTAATAACTGTATAGGATAATTTTGTTTCTTTAGATTCAGATACTGTGTTCTGTATGTGTCTCCTCAAAAATAAATGTCATATCTTCTTTAAAAGCCTTTTCCTGACCATCATTTAAACCTGTCAATTTGTCTGGTCTGCTCTGATGTTTTGTTTTCCCTTGACCAAGTGAGGATATGTTGTAGCTGCACTGATGGTTGCTTCTTGTGTGACAGCTAACTTTTATTGACAGAGCTTATACTGCAACTGAATCCTCAAGTAGACGCTACTGATATAATTTGATAATATCCTATGGTTCATTAAATACTGCTATTTTGTCATTATGCCAAGTGTGGTAAGTGGATGTCTTCCATGAGGGAAGTGCCCTGAAACACAGTGCCTGGATGTTCTGTTGGAGCGTATAGGGTTTGCTGAAACACTTCTGATGAAGCATTTTGTTAGCTGTGCCGGAAAAAGAAATGGATATATTAACCCATTCCACAGACAAACCTTTTCCTAATGGAATTATAAAGTCACTACAGGGTGTTTATGCAATTTCTCAAAAATTAACTCCAAATTTGGGGTAGGAGTGGTGGCATTAAAATGTAATTTTTTCTTTAAAAGGCTGTCAATATACTTTTTTTTGCATACATTTGCATATAGTTTAACATATGTTAACTGTTAAGGACTTCAGCAGCTGTGCAGGTGACTATGTGGGTGAAAGCAAGAAGGTGAAATTACACATTTTGCTATTGCACGTATAATTGAAACACATCTCATCTGAGACTACACTGACAAGAGATGGATTTGACAGTATAAAAAAATTTCAATAATTCTTCTGGTTTTTGCTGATTTTTTGTGCCAAATTCTTAAATAAAATTAATCTTTCACTGTAGTCTTTAAATCAAAACAATGGAGTTTTTCTAAAAAAAGAGAAAATCCCCAACTGCATTAAAAAACCCCATTTAACGTCTTCCAGATTATGCTTGCTTTGATTTGCTATAATTTCCTCAATTTTTTTAATTGACAGAAAAAGGAAAAAAACAACCTGTTATTGCACATGCTTTTTGTTGCAAATGTATTTTTTCTGTACATGAGGTAATGGAGGGATATGTCAGCTGAGATTATCCTGCTTGTCAAATGCAAGGATTTCAGCAGTTAAGGATTCTTAAGTGCATTACCACTCAGTCCTTATAAGCCAAGTTATCTACAGGTGTCTTGGGGGCAGGAGATGGTTATGTGAATTAGAATCTGGAAACTAATACATTTCTGTGTGTATGGTGGGACCTGTAATTTCTGCCTTTTCCAAACCACAAAAAATGAGTAAATGTCCTTGTAATTCCCTAAGGTTTACCTGCAATTCATATCCATTGGTCTGACCTCTCCCTGTTTAATTTATCCATCCTAGTGTCCTTTAAAATGTTTAATACTACTTTCTGCATATCAGCATTTGCTCACTAGGCTTATCCTTAGCTTAAGCAACAGATATGTATGCAAAATAAGCTCACCTGACTGCAGGAAAAATGTTGAAAAGAGGTCTGGGGTTAGTATTTCCCAACTGATTCCACACTAAACTTGCAGTCTGGTCTCACTAGCTGCCTTATCCAAGATCAATGAGGCACAGTGTCATAAGAACACAGTGACTGCACTACAGCAGTGAGACTGGAGATAAGTGGAAGAGAAATACTCCAAAAACCTGAGTACAGTAGCAATTGGTTCTGCTTCCAAAACTGGCTTTGCTGCTTTAGGCTCTAGTTAGACAGGAATGTTCTTTCCTGAGTAATTCCTACCACCTCCCTCCAGTTCAGCTTCACAAGAAAAGCAAGGAGATGCAACATAGTAAACAGATGGCTGTGGCTGGGTGCTGTGTAAGGCTGGTGACCTCCTAACATCCTTGCACCTGGTCCTGAGGCATGAGCTGGTCTTTATGGTCCTTCACACAGCACTGTCTTTGGCTTTGTCTCTTCAAAACACATGCCCAGATGTTACAGACCAAACCCAAACCAAAGAAAGTCAAACAGGAAATCAAAGTTGATTCAACTTCATTAAGAATTTTCTCAGTCTCTCTATTTTTAATTTCTTTTATCCTTTTTAAAATTTTCTTTATTGATTTTAAGGCATTTTGAGTTAAGGCCCTAAGGCCTTTGATTAACGGATGCCAGAATTATGATACTGCATTATGCATCAGCTATTGCTTAATCATGCCAGACCTTGCAAGCTGTCTAAACTTAGAGCTCAAAATTAGCTCTTCAGTAATAGCAGTATACTCTTTAATTTTATTGTCCTCTGTTAATGTGCTGTTCAGAAATTGTTCATGACCTTTCAGCAACCAGCTACATAGCAAATATACATAGCTAAACTGCTGCTGGGTCTTGTCAGAGTGGGAAAAATAACCTGTTCAGTGTATAGTCATAGTTGTTTTGGCTGTTCAGAGTGTGAGGGTGGCTGTCTCTGGCTTATGACCAGACTGTCACAGTAATTTAAAAAAAAAAAAAGTGCAACTGCTTTTGCTGTAGTTGTCTAAGCCCTTATCTTTCCTTGTTCTGTTTTGTTCCATTCACCCATGATCCATTATCCCTGTCTGCATCTTTTCTTTGTGTGTCTTCTTGTCACCAGATCTGGTTCACTTTGTTTATTTTTTTGTCTTGGTACAAATTAAAATGACACTCTCACTGTGTCCATGCTGACCTACATGGTTATTTATTTCAGATCTCAGCAAATATTGCTCTGTCTAAAAAACCCCTTATCTCTGTGATTTGCTATGTAGGTGAAAAGACAAGGGCTGTTATTAATTTTATATTGTCCTACCCAATCACTTGCTTTGATTATAGCCAAATGCTTTCTGTGTCCTTGGTAGCTTTTATAGTCAAGACTCAGCCAACAAGGCTGAAAGGGCTGGGTTACTTGTTTAGAGAGAAGTGCTTTAGCACCACACTGTGCTTTGTTGTGTTGATATGAATGGACTTGCTCTGAAGGAATTCCTTGCAGTAGAGTCACTTTAAGTAACTTGCAGAGCTATGTGGGGAGATGAACCATCCTCCTAAGTGATATCCATGCAGTTCCATTGCTTTGAATATGTCTGTAGACTTGTGACCTATGGAGTAAACTTTTGTGACCTGATTTTCTGTCCATGAACAAGAATTCAATATTTTTTTTTATTTTTCTACAGCTCTGTAGTTAAACTGCTGGTGAGGAATGATAGTGACCTGATACTAATGCACTTAGGTGTGAGCCCCAGGAAAACATGAATTTTGAGATGGAGGAAGGAGCATCGCAAGTTAATCTGTATTTCTGAAAGGCAGATGGAGAGCTAAAGGTAGCAGTCCTAAAATACACTTAAAAGACCTACAAATACTTAATTTATATTTCCTCAGTATAGATGATATGATCAATGGATTATGACAAACAGGGGTTTTATCAAGATAATTTTTTATCTCCTTTTAGATGGAGCCTTCTATTTGCTTTTGAGTATGCATTTTATTTGCTTTTCAGTAGGTTACTTCAAATCACTTTGAACACTAAAGCTGAAATTTTCTAGTTCAGAATAAGAAAAAATATTTTTTAAAATTTTAGATTTCATTTAACAGCTATTCCATTGACTTTAGCAAAGGCAAAGCCTTGATTTTAGATGTAGAGCTATTAAGATGGTGAATTTTTCCAAATTACAACATGATTAGAATAAAAGGGAATAGCAGTGAATAGCTCTATAGTGAATAGAAGAATGCTTTAGACTCTATCCTTTTTTCTGTCCAGGATTAGATTTTGGCTGGCTAATCCTTTTCTTGATAAGTATCTGCTAATTATATTGCAAACAAGCCAGTGGTATAATTTCATAGACAATCTTCTGGTAGAGTTTCACACTTTTCATGAGTGCTTTAGAGGGTCTCTCCCAAACACCTTTTTTTTTGTACCAACCATCTAACTAATGTCTGTGTCACATTAATAATGCCCATTTTAATTTCCATAGGGTAGAAACCTTGCATGATCCTTAACACACAACAAACCCTCACTGATGTAATGTAGAGTGCACTTGCATCTGACCCAACATATGTTACAAGATTAGATTATTTGCTTTCATGGATGTAGAATTCAATTCCTAGTAAACTCCTTTGCTGCTTATTGGCCACCACTGTTGATATACCGTGTACAACCTGGGTGAGTCATTCATCCAGTGATTTTCTTCCAGTACCAGAACCTCATCTGATGGACTGAGCATTGCCCATGGGGCCATGCCAATTTCCAATTTAAAGCCATAGGTTGCTTTTTAGGTAAAGTGTCCCCTAAAAGAGAAGACACAAGCAAAACTAGGAAATGACTGTATAACTTTTATTTCTAGAAAATAACCTTCCTCTAGTAAAAAACTCAAAATCCTCCCAGTGAGAGAGAGATTTATTACTTTAGTTGTCTTGACCAAAAAAACAGCCTGTACCATTATGCCTGGGACTATGTCTAGGCTGTAATTTGTAGCTGTGTCTCCCTAGTCTCAGCTATTTGGAGAACTCAAATTTAGCAAGATATTACAAGACAGACATCTGATTGTGGTGGACATGAGAGACATTCAGAGCACAAGCAAGCTTGCCTTCTGTCTGGAACAGGTCACTGTGCTGGGACTTACTGATCCCTTTGCTGAAGTTTTGTCCCAACACAGAGTGCTTCCTCTTTCTGCTGCACTCTCATGATTCTCATTGATTTAGGGACCTCTTTTGTCATCTTTGGTATGTTCTTATTATTAGTGACAGCAATTTTCTTATATTTTTATTTCCAGCTTTGAAGTTGATGAGGGAGAGCTGCAAGGAGGAGGAGCATGTCTATGGGTACAGAAGGCACAAATGTAAAAAAAACTATGAAAAAATAAATAACACTGCAGTCTTTTCTTTTCTGAACTGGAAAGACAGAAAATCCTAGATACATTGGGGCTGAATTACCCCATATATTGAAATATATGTACTTCCTTATGATATAATCCTTGAAGTTTTTTTAAATTTCAGAAATAAAAATTTAATATACTCCAGGGATTACTATTTCACATCTCTCTGCTTTCAGGCATGAGAAAGCAAAATTATTATTTTTCATTAAATAATTGATGCTGTTGTATTTGCCTTCCATGGCTCATCAATGTGAACTTGTTTGTTCATTTTCTCTTGACACAGTGCAGACAAAATACACACAGCTTCACTACAGATTAAAAGATTCTCTAGAAAAGTAAGAGGAAGATAAAACAGAAAGCCCACTTCGAGATTATAAAAGCAGGCATGTGCCAGTTCTACCCACAACACTTCATTAAAGAGTTGAGTGTACTGTCTGGGAAGGATAGGGAAGTAAAATGCAGCAGTTTGTCTTGCATCTTCACCACAGGTGAGTATCTGTTGCTTGATTTGCGATACAATTGCTATCATATAAAAAAAGGTTAGTAGAATTTTCCCTGGCCTTCTTATTTTTCTTGAAATACTTGAAGTAAAAGGGGAAAGCTACTGCACTTTAATACTGTTGAACTGTACTGTACTGTTACAGTACAATACTGTTGCTTGCACTATAATGTGTAGATTTCTGTCATGCTAAGATCTTTCCAGAGGACATGCTTCTGGCCTACATTCTGGTAGTTTTTATGCCAGAAATAATGTTGCAAATGAGAGAAGTTCTCTGATGCTCTGTGAACTAGTACTGACTTGATAATTTATAGATGCTTCAATGTTGCTTTGCATGTGTGCTGATACCACTCAGTATTTAGTTTAATTGTAATGCCTGAATTAATTTATATCCATATCTTCTGCAAAATACTATGGGAAACTGAATCAGTGAAGAGCTGGTTGTGACCAATTTTTAACACACTTAGGTAAAAAATTTCTTGGGTTCTAGTTGTGGGCTTAAAACCCAAGGCATGATTTGGGACTGGAAAGCCATGGGGAGCTGTAATAATCAGTTACCTATTTTAAATCTATAATCTCATCAGTGGCATGATGACTATCTGATTCAAGTGGTGGCCCTTATGAAAGCTTTTGACAGCGTCAGTCAATTTGCTGGCAAAAATTTACATTAAAGAAACCAGGACAAAATTACCAGATGTGAATGGGTCTCATTTTTGCAAGACTTTTCAGATTAATCTGTACTACAAAGTCTGACTCACTGTTCTAGGTCCTGGAGAGACCTGGCAGCTGAAGGGTAAGACAAACTGGTAAAATGAGGAGCTCAAATTACTGCTTCACAAGCTGTTGGTGGTGTGTGGTAATAGGAAATCTTCTCTTTTCAGAATAGACAGTCTTTTTCAGGAATTAAAACTATTTTTAAATTTAGGGGGAAAAATCCCATATTTCCAGGCAGTAATGCTTTATGCAGCTTATCTGTGCTGTTCTGTGGGATGTCTTCACCATTAAAAAGAAAGCTAACCCTATATCATCTATGGGTTTAAAAACGATGCATTTAAATGTTAATTTTAGGCTGTGCAAACTTCATTTATGTGTAAGAGGGACAACAATTAAGTAGCATCATGAAAGTAAGAGCATTCTTTAACATCCCAACAAGTGCGTCTAGCTATTACCATTAAATGCCCTAATTTACATTTTTAAAATATAAATATCTAACATTTTTAACATCTATTTTTTTCCTGAATCAAGAAAATAACATCATCTTTTAGAAAGTTACTGAATAAATCCTGACTTATTCAAGTATGTTTTAAAACTCTTCCAAAAGTTTGGTATTCATTGAGAGTCAAAACATTAGGAAACAAAACACTAGTGCAAAAAAATTACATTGGCATTGCTAAATGAAAATTGAACCTTGCTGGTTGTTTATTTGTGACAGAAAGTATAATGTGAAGTAGTGACTGCAAGTAGTACTGATCAACGCAGGACTTGTGGCAGTTAATAGCAACTTTTGTAGATAATTTTGTATGAGAGAGATGAAGTAGAAATTTCACTCCTCTGAGTTGAACCTGCTCAGTTGCCAAAGTACAGTTGAGCTTTCCTTCAAAACAAAGATGACCAAGGTCAATGTTCAAATATCACTGTTTTGTATTGTGGTGATTGAAAAGGCGTTTTATGGGACCACATATTTTTGGAGATACCAAGTCAATAGCCAAGAGAATTAGAAGTGTTAGGAAGCAGTAGAAACACACTGTGACAGACAGCATCTTTTTGCTCTATGCTGTGTTGTGCACAGCACATGATTTAGCACTTCTGAGCACCGTTGCAACCTGATTTCTTTTGATAAGACATGTAGTTATCATCATAGATACTGACTGGTAAGATAACGTAATATCTTCCTGCAAGAGGTCATCAACTGACTAAAGGAATCTAATGTAAATCTCCATTAATCTAAGACACAAAGAGAAGCTCTCTCTGTCATCTCAATTTTGTGACATGCCTTGGTTTCTTTAGAAATAGCCACTGAGATCAACCTGCTAATTTACAGCTTATGGTTTCAGGGACTGCAGGAGACTTTAGAGAGGCAACAAAGGTAAAAGACAAGAAAATAATTAGTTTTAAAAGGGGATGAATAAAGAAACAACAAAAGAAACAGTAACAATACATAGCCATAAAGGTTCTAATTGGACTTCCTGCATCTTGTCAAAACCAAATCATGTTCCTGTGTTTTAAAAGAGTACCCTTCATTGAAAGTTGCCAGTGTCAAGGCAAAGGAGACATTTGTGATTGTGACATGCCTCAAGTACCTGTGTATAGGCCTGGAAGCAAAGATATGTAGATGGATAACACCCAAAATTTCTGAGCAATGAAATCAGACTGTGGCCTGACTGTATGAACATTATGTGCATTTTGGTTTCTTTTAGATCCAGATGAAAAGTACAGCCCTAGAAATGTGGGGAACCTCTCTTTCTCTGAGAAACACACAATCACATTTAAGAGAGGGAAAGCTGTGGCTGTGAAGCTAGAAAAATTACTTTAAATTTTAATTTAATTTTGTTTGTCACATAACATGACATGTTATGTTCCCTGTCATGTTCCCCTCATGTGGTCAAGCATGTCAAGGCAAGCAAGATGAGCATTTTTTTCTCCCATCTTTTAATAGCATTAATTGAATTTAAAAGAATAAGTTTGAATAAAGTCCTGACTGTGACTAATCACCCAGAGTTACCAGGTAAAAAAAACTAGAAAATGGCCATTATTGTTGGGGGTCAGTTAATCAAATTTATGTATCCCAGTGCCATCAAACTCAGGTGTGCTTGAAGGTGGATCGAGCTCTTATATTTGAACCTTGTCTAATACTGCTGTTTTGTTGCAATTTCTGTCAGTAGGCAGTGTACAAGCACCAAGTGTTCACCATAGAAAAAGGAGTTTGTAGGCTGATTTTAAAATTTTTTTACAGAATCTACTGCTGGTTGAAATAATCTCATAAAACAATGGATGAAAGCCAATGTAATTAATTAGTCCGCTATTGTGCTCTCCAGGACTTTGTATCAGTATTTGTTGAGTGCCAGGAAATTGGATCTGGGCTTTGATATGGACAGGTGTACTGTAGCTGTAAACTTCCTCAGGCCAGTAATAGTTAAAGGGTTTAGTCATCCATCTATGGCACCCAAAGGGAAGACTGTGTGTATTCTTAGTGTAGTTTGTAGGAAAGTCAAAAGGGATGAAAAATAAAAAAATATGTCTCAAATATTCCTGGCAGCTTTTGGAAAAATTACTCTAAAACCGTATGGGTTCTTCTCATTCACCAAATACACTCACCAAGACTTCACTCCAGATTCCTGTAGACCAGGCAAAACATATTTTTCTTCTTCTGATACCAACCTTCCCTTCTGTGCAACAACTCTGGTTTTGCAGCTTCACAATGCTCTCCCAAGGCCTCCCTTTACTATGTGTAAGGTGGTGATGCAAGCAGATAGAGATGCAAGCTGTGAACCTCTTCCGTTAGATTGTGGAACATCTGCCACTGAAAAGACTTGCTAAAGGAATAGCATTGAAGACAAAAGTTCTGGCTTTTTCATGGTGAGAGGAATTTATGCCCCTGTCTTTGTCTGGCCTCCCTCTGCATCCCTGAAGGCACAGTTGTGGGATATCTACAGGATCCTCTTCAGCATGGACCCAGTCTTGGGACAGTGTGTTTTTTGTGGCAGGAGCACAGTGTATGTCTATCATTTATGATTATTTACCCAACTCTTATGATGGCACCACTGCCACTCTCACTGGAGCTGCCATTTGCACCTTTCACTGTGTTTTACAAGGAGGCAGGAGGAGATTAGCCAGGACACTGTCTATGGCTCCTTGAAATGTGTCTTACCTCTTTCCATGCTTCCTTGCTGTCATATTCCCCAGGCATCCACTGCTGTTCTGTTAGGGACATGAAAAGTTGCATCCTTGTCATACCTCTTTATGGATGTACAGAGCAGTGATGGATTCCCTTGTGAAGGAATCCTGCTTATGCTGCCAGACTCCATCAGCCACCCCAGCTGCAATTTTCAGATGACAAAAACCTCCAAATCTGAAAGCCCTGACTAGCAGGATGGGGAGTTCAGCTCCTCTATCACGCACATTTTGAGGTACAGAGGCCACAAAGGTAAAATTTCTTCTGCTCCTTTTTATCCAGACTTTCCAAGGAGGTGAAATGAAAATGCAACACTGAACAGGCACAAGAGAAGGACGGAAATCTGGGGCGTATTTTACTTGGAGTCTCTTTGGCTATCCAAGTCATCTTTGCTTGTGCTTAAAACTGACATTACAAAGTTATTGTTAGGGGCATTTATTATTTACATTCACATTTTGAAGGAGTCTGTTTTTAAAATGAATCTGCAAGATCCATTTAGCCATTTTTGGTATGGAAAAATAATTTCACTCATACATGAGTCACATTAGATTCAGTAGAAAAGACAGCCTCTTCTCTGTGGAGTGTGTTACTTTGTGCCACATGTAAGAGGTTCCTACTTTACTGCTACTGCTGGAAAAGTTCTCAAGGTCAAAGGCAAAAGTATATCCAGCACAGCCATGGCTAGTCATTTGTCATTTCCTACTTCATTAATCAGGAACATGCTGTTAGAAATCTGCAGAACTGTCAGTTTTGGAATGTAATATTTTTTCCAATGTCTCTCATTTGACTATTGAAATTTACTTTTCAATAAAATTCTCTGAGATAATAGAAGTGAATATTAAAGAAGTACAAGCCTGTGCAAAACTCCAAACAACATTCAAATACACTAAAAGGAAACAATAACTCATTTACACTACAGAAGTTATTTACTACTTTGCTAAACCAGCATTGCATATCTCAAGTAGTTTTCTCTTCAGTTACGTGTTCTTGCACCCACTACATTTAATGGAAGAATACCCACCAAAATCAATGAGAAAAGGATCACAAGCACAGTATGCAAAGAACTCTGTAATAAAACAAACATGGAATCTCCAGTCAGTCTTAGGCTTCAAGCAGCTAGTACTTGGAGAAGTTTATTTTTGCTTGTGATAGTGTGATGAGTTTAACAACTTTTGAATCTTTTCTTCACTTCAGTCTGTGATAGCATTTGCTAGCACTGAGAAAATCCTGTGATGATGTTTGGTTTTGGTTTTTAACATGTATTTTCTAGTAGATGTACTAGAGAGCCCTAGAGAGTGCAGCTGGACAGTGTGCCCTGCTCTGAGCTACCTCAACACTTCCTTGGGCTGCAGAGCAAGCTGGGAGCCCACCAGAGGCTGGACTACACCTCTGCAGCCACCCATTACAGGACAGGAGTGCTAAGATGGACAAGCAGAGGAGCAGCTCTGCATAAGGAGTCTGCTGCTCTCAGGAGGCAGAAATATCCTCCCTCTCACAGGACTAGCCAGTCTGCCTCACCCTTTGGTGTCAAAGTAGGTAGTGGGTCTGTTTGATGCCCCCAGTAATTAACTCCTGTAAAGTAAACCAATTGCCCTGCTAGAGCCTAGATTTGGCCCATTTCAGATGACTGGGTTTATAGCAAAGTAATAAAATTTGTATATAATTTTACTTAATTTGCCAAAATTCCATTTTTGGGGGACTGCAGCAAAAGATTTCAGCACAAGACTCCTGATGGGAAGAACTAGATCTTATATGAACCATTAAAAGAACAGAGTGCAAAGTAGCACGAACACTGACATAAAAACATTGTATCACGTTAGGTATTTGGAAGTTCATAATTTGAGGGGTTAGTACCCAACACTTATTTAAAGCACTTGCTAATGTGTGAGGCTTTATTTAAGTTCAAGTAAAACATTGTAAGAAAGTAATAAATTAGGGACCACTTTGTATAGCTGGAAGTTTGAGAAATTTTCAACCCTTTTCTTGATCCATGAGAAACTGCTCTGTGGATATATATCATCATGTCCTAGGCTATATGCGAAGTGTGACTTGCTGCCCAACCATAAATTGTACTATGAGTCTTTTGTTTTTTGTGAATATGACTTCAGCTCTTTCTTCCCAAGCATTATACTGAGCTGGTATCTTCTGCAGTAATGTGTGTGCTCTGGACACAGTCTCTTAAAATATTTGTTGTAATTTTTCTAAGCTGCTGGGCATTGGGTGCTATGTTTTCTCAACAGGCAGATTTTTTTTTCAAAGTAGACCAAAGAGATGGACATGTTTGTAATTTGTATGAATTAAAAATAGATCCTGAACTCACACCTATTCATTGAAGATATGTCTTAAAGATCCAGTTAATTATTCAGTGTAGACCTAAGATCTCTCAGGGTATAAACTTGGTAAATAAGTAGAAGCTCACTGGTTTTGAGGGCTTTTATGTCAGCACTGTTTTAGTCTTCTTCTGTACCTGCAGAGCAGGTTAAACATTGATGCTGAAAGTTGAAGATGATGGCCACATTACATGTGCAGTTTATACCAGGGCATGCTGTAATTTCAAGGAAAAACTCTTGAGCGTATGCCTCTTCAAGAGATGTTTACCCAGATATTGACTTACAAGGGCCTAATGAATTTCTGTGTTTTGTCAGCAGCTTGCATCATAAAGACAGTCATTTAGTATATTTAATGATGTCTGATCCCACAGTAACCTTGGTAAGGTTTGGATCTTCAGGCACTTGCCACTTTCCTGAGACTATTAATGTAGAAATTTTGTCTTTCCATTTTTTTTTTGACAATCCTCAGCTCATTGTGACTTCTGACTCTGCCATCTGCCCTGAGTCAGGGAATTGGAACAGGAATGCAAGTGCTTTAAATTGTAGGACTACTCATCAGCTTTCAATTCTGGGCCAAGACTGAAGGGAATTTTAGGGTTTATCTTGGCTTGTTGCTAACAGGCATTTTGGATCAAGTTTGTACTTTGTATAAAGTGTATCCTTCGGTTCTGTTCATGCAGCCTGCTTCTTGGTTTGCCTGCCAGGACTAATTTGCCCCCCTGTGTCTGCAAGGGGATGACAAGCACCAGTGAAGTCCTACTTCCATGTTACATTAGACTTGCAGGAATCATGTATCATAACGAAAAACAAATAATTTGGACAGACACATATGGATTGATGTGTCTGTCAGAAGTAACTCTGATAAGTTAGTTTCTTCTCTGGAAAAATGGTGGTGTTGCACTGGCAGTTTTTTATTTCTTAGATAAATACAATGGAAAATGAAAAACTTCTTGGGGGCTGCTTTAGTTTACTGTAAATATAGGAAACTTAACTGTAGAAAAGCTAAGGAATAAATTCTCTTTTTCCCTAGAAAGTCAGAGGGTCACTGGTAGAGAGAAAGCTTGTAGCAGTGTTGTTCTGTGCTCTTGCTAAATGGGACTGAAATGAACAAGTTTATTTTGGTGCAGAGCAGTTATCGATCACTAACTGTGCTTTCTCCACACTTGGCACCACTAGAGATCCACAATAAATGTGTGCAAAAATGAAGAATTGAAAACATGTCCTAGTGCAAGGACTAAACATATGTTACCTCCCTATGTAGACTTGGCTTGTGTGTAAATGACCCCAAAGAGACCTGCAAAGACAGGAAGCAAGGAGGCTCCTGTCTCACCAGTGCCAAAAACTGGCCAAGCAGGTTTGAGAGTGACCCTTTGGGGCATCTGTGTGTGTCCTGGTTTGAAAAGACAGGTGTGTGCTAGGGAAGAGCAGGGCCTTATCTCAAAATGGAGCCAATAAATCTCTCCCTCTGAATTAGTATAATTTTGGAATTTAGGGGCTCTCAGGCAAAGATGTGGGGAACACGAATAACAGTTCTTTACATATATATACATGTTAACAAGACAAACAAACAGCCCAGGACCCCAGCAGCAGTTCTTCTGGCTGTGGACACCTTTCCCCTGTGCTGTTCCCATCCCACTGGCAGTCAGTGCCAGCAGCTCCCAGGGGCAGGGACAGATGCGGTGATCCCGCGGGGCTGCGGGAGCGCTGGGGGTGACGGAGGCCGTGTCCCCATGGGAAGGGTGGAGGAGAGGCTCTGCTCACGGGTCCTTGGGGCGGTGTCGGTCCCGGTGCTCCAGCAGGATGCTTGGAGATGGCAGGCAGAAGGGGGAGAGTGTCGGAGCAGGGGTGTGGGGTCCCACAGCCGAGGAAAGGCATCTCCCGGGGTTGGGATGGCAGGGATGGGGGGTAGCAGCGGCCGTCATCCTCCTCTGGCCCCACAAGCAAACAGGGCAGCAAGAGCCTCTCTCCTCTCTTTTACCTGCCTCTGATCTCGTGGGTTTTCCCCACTTCACCCCCTTTTCCCCTCCTTCCCCTTATCACTTGCCATCAGGGCTTTCTTAGCATGTCAGTGGGAAAAATTCCACAGAGGGGAAGGGAAAAAAAACAACCCCCAACAGTGGCACAGGGATTGTGAGAATCCCTCTGCTTTCCCTAGAGTTAACCCCCTCACAGAGAGTTCTCTGTATGAGCCAAGAGAGTAAACATCTTGTGTGTGTGTCTGGGTGTATGCTTGGGACATAGAGAGCCAGTAGCTCTTCAGGTATGAAATTGATCTTCGTTGCATAATTTATTTTAGGGAAAATCATTCATTTTTAAACTCATCCCACAAAGTTTTAATGATTGATTATGATGATAACTCTTCATTCAGCATAAGGTATAGTTCTCCCATTTAAAGACAACACCACATGGGAAATGTTGCAGAATGAGGGTCACTGCATAAAGCAAAAGCAAAAAGCAAAAGAGTTCACATTCTTCATCTCCCTTCCAGTTACAAAATCCAACATGCTACAGCCAAGTGTCCTGGTGAGTCACTGTCCAGTAACTAGCTCTGCTATGGGAACAGCATTTAAAACCACAGAATTGAAGCACTCCATAGAATACTGTATTAGATGAAAATTTTAAGTTTAAAGGTACCAGTTGTTTTGTTTCTCTTACGGCTGGTACTTTAAAATATTTCTAAGTGGAAAACGGGAACTTGCTGATATGGGGAAGAGGGAAAAGGGGGATTGACTATTCCTCTGTAAGTTAAAATGGTTGTTGGACAACAACAAATGCAAAGATAATTGTGACGCACAAACGCATAAAGTGTCTCTAGAAAATTATTTGCTTATTAGTCAAAGAAGAAAACGTTATTCCTACTTAATTATTGGGAAATAGTTCAAATGAGAAAATATCAGTTAGGTAGTTCTGTCTCATTTATGGCTTTCTTAATGATTTTTTGAAGCACTGAATATGGAAATGCTTTGAATTCTCAGTGCTGAAAGCAAGATGGCCTATGAGACTTTCAGTTCTACACTGTGATTCTCTTGGATGTATTTCAGCTATGATAGAAATCTGTCTTGTCTGCAGGCCCTCTCTGCCAGGAGAAAGAGGTCCTGCATATTCCTCTTCCTAGTTCCTAAATGCAAGAATACCTAGGCAGCACATCTGAGTTATGCCCTGAGTTTATTCCCTAGAGGTAATCTCTGCTTTTTGTGTGGATCACAAGAGATGCAGCATAAATGTTTTCATGAGAACTGGGTTGATCTGCAGAGATTGTTTGAATCTCCTGGGAAATCTAGATCCATCCTTATGAAAATATCCTCTGCCTCCTTAATTAGGAATAGCAGCCATTATTTCTTTTGTGTTTCCTTTGCCCTCCTCAGGCAAGGCTGAGGAGAGCTGTATGAGCTATATGTATGAGCTTTTCAGTAATCACCTGGAGCCAGAGAAGTTTGTGTTCACCACAGAGGTTTCAGCTGGATGGGTTATTGTAACACAACACACCCTGTCTGCCCTCACCCCCTCAACACAAGCCTGGTGCCACGTGCTTCCTGTGGCGCCTTCCGTAAAGGTCAGCTCCCTGCCTACCCCTTTTCCAGTAAAGAGCAGTAATGAACATTAACATGAATGGTTTAAAAATCCTATGAATAGCTTTCTCACTACCAGCATGTGTCCATAGTGTGCTAGAACAGATTGCAATGTACTTGGCGTTTATGTTTTTTTAAACGCAAATCCTTAGTTTCATGAAGCTTGGCTCTAGCTTTCACTGCTATTTCCGTAGCTCCTTCTTAGTACTATTACCAGTTTTTCTGGCACCACATTCACACATTTTCCTGCAGTCAGCTGGATGTTCCTGAATTGATTTGCTTGCAGATTACTGGAAAAGTTCCTCTGTCCTCACAGAGTGTTTTTGCCTTTGTCCGCGTGGTGGTGTTGCATACTCTGTTACCTAGTGCCCTAATCCTTTACAGCTGTATTGCTTCACAAATGTTGGGCATTTCCTTGGCCTGTGCTGTTTGCCAGAGCATGTGTAGCCCCACGTGATATGTTTATACATTTGTTCAACACGAACTCCACATTCTGTTTTGCCTGAGGGTTCTGTTTTGTTTTGTTTTAATGGAAATTGTTAAAAGAGAATAATAAATTTCAGCAGCATAATGTTATCAGTCCTCCCTTTGTATGTCTTAGGGCACCATTTGTGTGATGCTAGCCTCAGATGCAAAGTCAGTTTAAAGTTTTGTGGCAGAAATATTGGTATGTTTTTAGAAAGAAAGGAGTTACTCCTTACATCAATTATTTTAATGATACTGTCCTGGTGCATGCTCTTACTCTGCCCAGACTGCTTTTAATACATTTAGCCTAACACCATGTCCTGGGTAGAGCCTACAATTTTGACACCAGTTTGCTTCATCCCTTGCCTGAGCTCAGGCTTCTAAGCACTGTTCCTCAGCTAAGCACAGCCACTTCCAGTTGGCTTCTGTGAAAAAGAATTTAAGGTACAGTTCAGTGAAGTTGTGGACAAGTCTCCAGAGGAAAGGAGTGGAAACTTCTTGTGCCAGATTTATTCTTTGAGACAGCAACTCAGGAAATGATTTCTTCTGTCTGGACTGGGCAACTTCTGTTGTCTAGCAAATCTTTTTACTTTATGAAAGACTACTTCCCTTTCAGGAGCTTCTGTCACCTTCTGAGTGCAGAAAAATCCTCTCTTCTCCTAACCTAAACCAGAGTTGCACAGGGAACCCAGTCAGTGTTTGCAGCTCTAATCTACCTCTTCAACACTAGATCATGTAGCCCAGGCTCTTTTGAACTTTCACCTTCTTTCTGTCTCCATCAAAGAAAATTTTACAGTCTTTCTTTCTTTTCTTTCTCTCTTTCCTTCATTCTCTTTCTCTTCACATTGTAAGGACAGCTAGCCATTCTCTGATGATGTCTGATGTTTTAATGTCAACTCTTTTCCAGCCATTGGTTTCCAGCTGCTGTTGTTGCACACAATCACTTGGAGACTGCATGAAGTGCTAGTGTCTTCTCCAGAGTGTACACTCAGTGATGCTATTCTTCTTTCCTGTAGCTTGTTAATTAGTTTTCCATCATACCATATCCTGTTCAGAGACACTTAGAAAATAGAGTTTGACATTGCTTTTCTTCATTTTCTTTGCTTTTATTTTCACCCTGTCCAAATGCAAAGTCAGCACAGCAACCAGATTCAGCTAAATGCTCCAAGTACTTCAAGATACAGTTCTTTAAGACAGCAAAAAGTAATTTTGTGGAGGGAGGTGAGACCTTTTTAAGGAATTCATATCTTGATTACCACTTCCTTCTTTGAAATTTGAAATTTTCAAAATACTTCCACTTCAGTTCTCACTCCCAGCTCAACATGCAAGTGAACAAAATTCACTCATTGGCTGTGGGTGCTCATGTTCCCATTGAAGTAGGGAGTGTATGCTTTCTTTCTGTGCTGTGAAAGTGTCATCTGAGTCTACCAGTCATGATTTTAGTTGGCACAGGGACTCTGCACAGGAATATAAATACTCTAATGCAGGAAGTTGGCTGCTCTAAACTGTAGGTGTAGCTCAATGCCTAAAAGTAAATCTGAGAGATAGTATGACTCTGAGTTAAGATTTCAGAATTTGGCTCCCAAGTAATAGCTAAACACAATAAAAATTTTGTTTTGGGCATGATCTGTTCAGGACAAATGGAAAGAGGAATCTGGCTTATTTATAAATATGATGTGATATCCTTCTCTGACAGAATTCCTCTGAAAGTAGAGGTGAATATGCTTAACCTTTCCCAGAGATATCTACTACCTTTACTCCATCAGGCATGGTTCAGCCCTTGCCTTTGGTTTCTACTCCTCTGCTTAGTATTGTCTTCCAAAGCACACATGAGTAGGAATGCATGAAAATATGAGCTGTACAGCAAATCAAAGAAAAAGACTTGTTTCATGAGCTTTGACTGTTGTTTTTATTTGCTTTTCATTTCCCTGGGGAAATGGGTCCTATATTTAGAAAGGAATAAGTGCCTGAGAAAGTTTTCCTGCCTCCCTTTGTCCCTTAGCATCAGGAGAAGGGTGGAATCTGTGCTGTGGCCTGGCTCCAGTCCATGGTAAAAAAGCAAAACCTCGGGTGGCAAGCCAAGACAGCCTGTGGTAGAAGCAACATGAGGGGCAAAAAACCACACGCTCTCAAGGGTGTCTTTGCATCCATTTTTGCTGCACAGTTGCGACACCTTGGTGTGAACATATCTGAGCACTGTTACAGTTCCTCTGATTGTGAGAAGGAACCCGACAGAAATGTAGTTTGACTCCCAGGGTGAATTTATCTCACGGCAAAGAGGGGTGGCAAAAACTACTGCCAGAGGCAATGACTCACACCCTGCAGTTCCAGGGATGTTTGCTCCCACTCCCAGTGCTGACAAGCTGCTCTCCAATGCCTGACGTTCATGAATGCCTGGGTACAGTTCCTCCTGGCACTCAGCATTTCATCTACATCCCTCTACCTTGTTCACACCTTGGGGAGAAGCATCACTTCCTTTTGGATATAGAGACACACCCTGACTGTCAGCTGTGTACCAGGCTCAGCTGGAAGCTCAGCTGGAAGAAGTCTGGGCACTGCATTTCTGCTTGCAGTTTCATAGAAATTGAAAACTGCTGTAAGCTCGATGAGGCTTGAAGTCAGGCTGTGAAAGTGCAGGGTACTTTGAAATTGTTAAAGGAATCTGAGTGTCTTAAATATATAACATTTCATTACTGTTATTGATCTTGCTGTTCCTTTTTTTTTTTTTTTTTCTGAAATTAAGTCTCAAGAGAAAGCCAGACCTCGTGGGTAAAACTTCATTAGTGCTGTTTTTCTCAGTTAGCTTGTAGCCTATTCATCTTTCCTATTCTTACATCATTTGTATGACTGTCACATTTCTGCAGCTCTTTTTTCTTGATTGTGTTTTCATGTTGGCTAATAGCTTATGTTATTGTCTTTCTTGAGAGTGTTCAAAAAAGTTGGAACTGAAGTAAGTATCTTTGGTTTCTCTCTCTGAAACATCATCCAAGTACACATTCTTTATTAAGAGCTTCTTCCTTTGGGTAATGAGGCCTTGGGACCTTCCCTCTGGAAATGCAGTAATTTAATTCCTTGCATCTATTCTCAATTGTTTGCCAACTTCTTGTATAACATAAGAAATGCCTTTTGCTTGCAATGAGGAGCAGTTATGAACATTTCTGCCTTCTTTTTTTCTGCAAGCTATGCCCTTTCTGTCCCCAGAGGCAGGCAGTGTGCCCTTACACAATGCAGTAGCAGATCACTCATTTTGTCCTTTCTCCAACAGGATTTTGGTGATTTAGACATTAGCAATACCTGCACAGCAGGGAGACGGGGTGGAATGGTCAACTTACACAAGCTTTAATCAGGAGAGTTTGTGAGGTCTGTTGCTCCTATATACTTATGAACATAAGCCTTTTCTATTTCAGCACACAGCATAGAAATTTGTCAGCTGCTTTTCTCTCAGAGTTGAGAGGGGGAAACTGTCCTTTGATTGTTACACAACACAGCTACCCTGCTACGTTGGGTCTTATTAATAAAGTTTAATTCTAATTCTAACAGGCTTTCACTTACAAAGCTCTTTTTTAGTATCATGGAATGTATTTCTTCAGTTATCCCAATCTAATGATAAGCATCAAGATAGAGGACTTCTGCTACTCTGAGTTTACATCTAAAAATTGAGAAGATATGGATACCAATATGGGAGTATAATTGCTGATATATGGGTTGTGGGAAGAGTATACAGCCTATATGGAGCTACGTGCTGTGCAGGCACAAAAATGTAGGGTGAAAGTGTCTTCTCTGGTGCTCTGCAGGTGTCTGGCACAAAAGAGTGAGGAAATCCAAACTCTCCTCATGACCTCTCTGCATGAGTCAGAATCAGAGTCCTGTCAGGCTGTCTGGTTAAATGCCGCACCTCCACTCTACTGCCTTGCTGTAGCATCTCTTCACTCTTGTTTCTTTCTGGAGGACACAGATGAATGGTTAGGCCAAAGGACTTTCATATTGGTAAGAAGAGTTGGTGTGCCATGTATTGCTTTCATTAACAGATTTATCTTAGCATTGCAACTCTACTGTTTTCAGTGTAGCAGAGAAGTAGGCCCAGACTTGCTCTTGTTAATGGCTAGCTAGCAGCTGCTGTCAAATCTTCTTTTTTGAGTGAAATATCTAAACTGACATAAACCAGCAATATTGATGCTTGAATCTTTGCCTGTTGATAAATGAGAGAGGTTGAGAAGTTCAATAACTATCATCAGGCTAGGAAAATTCTATATATTGAGAGAAATTAAGCAGTGCTGATTGCTCATTTCTTTAGAGCCACACATGATTCTTAGACAAAGGTATTGTAGACAAATCCCTCTTGGTGCAGCTCTTGCTTGTTCTCATGCTTTGCTATTTAACCACAAACTCCCAGCCCCAGTTGAGAAGAGATATAATTAAATTCGATGTAAAAAACAATTTTCTGATTGTTCAAAGGCACCCATTTAAATTAAAGGTCTTGAATCTGCATTTCTGATATCAGGTACAGAATCAGCTGCCACATGTTCATGTGTATGGAAAGCTTATGCTTTTGTGATGGCTATCAGCAATTTTATTCTGTTTAGTTTTAGCATCTAAAACTGTCTCACAGTTAAAATCTGGTCTGGCTGAGTAAACTCAGTCAGTTGTAGTACATCTACAATGTGAGTTTTGTTAACAAACCAAATTTTAAATTATTTGGTGGGGCATGCAGTAGGAACCTAGCTAGAGGTCTTTCCGAAACCTGGTTTTAAATCTTATTAGAGATGTCAGGAACCCTAAAGCTAGAGAACTGAAGTTTTACATATTTCAGCTTCTAGTGTTCTTATCTGTTCACTTCTACTCAACACTGACTAGTGTGTGATACAACTCTCAAAACCACTGAATAAACAGCAGTGTTGGGTGGTCTAGATATATGAATATCAGTATCAAAATGGTGCCAACCAGATTATTTGAATTCTGTAGAAATAGTAGTTTCAATAACTCAATTTAACAGAGTCAAATCTCTGTATTATGGTAGGCACATGAGCTATGGATTTATATGTCAGAATTCAGTATGGTAAAATTTGGCAAGCTGAGTTGTCTACTTATTCCTAATATTCTGATAAACACCACAACGTATTTCTTGTGCTGCTGAAACCTGAAAATACTCATTATGTTTTCATAATGCAAGATCAGTTATCTCTGGTGCCAGAATTGCTCATTGTACTGACCACTCCAGAGTGATGAGTCTGTGTGGTTTTGTTTTGAAGAAGAGGTTGTCTTGGAAAAAAATGAGTAAAAGACTTCTGTAAAAAACCTTCTGAGATAAAATCATCCTTAATATTTTCAATCCTCTGGAGCATTTTGTTTTACAGAAGAAAATTAAAATAGCTAGTGACACTTTAAATATTGCCATTCAATGGAATGCAACAATAACAAATAGTAAAATATTGAGTGTTATGGCATATCAAGGTTATATTTTTTAATTTGCAAAAAATTAAAACTTTTATGTTGTTGTACATATTTTATTAACTTTAATGGAATAAAATATGAAATTTGCTTCAGTTGCATAGATAACTCTGGATATGAAATAATCAAATCAGGACCCAAGGCAATTATATTTAATCAGGTTAGAGTATATATGACAGAGATGGCTGATATTAAAGCAAAATTTAGTTCATCACTAGTTATACCAAAGACTGGATAAAAGGAAACAACTGACTTCTGATCTTCCTTCACAGCATTTATCTGGGCTACGATTCAAACATTTATTTATTTTGATACATTTAGTGTCAACATGTGTTGTGCTGGTATTCTAGGAATCAGTCTGCAGATGTGTCCATCATTATTCATTTATGCAAAAAATTTCTGGTATGGTAGCTTAACTGCGCAAGCAATGGAAGCCTAGGACAGTGTGGGTAATAAGTACTGACAGTGTAGCAGTACCTTCCTGAGGCCATGCTCCCTTAGTCTCTTTATAATTGAGAAAGATGCAGAAATTATTGTTGTGCTTTGCTTTTGATGTCCATTAGAAGTGCTGGCCAGCTGTCTATTGGAGGTTGAAAACTGCTGCTATTACCTTGGAATGAGAAGTTAAAAGCTCTCTTTGATTGAAAGTTAAATTACACAGCTAATTAAATACTTCCAGTTGCCTTCATTTTGAAACAGGACTCAGATAAAGATATATCTTTAAGACATAAAGATATAACTAAAGATATATTTCTTATAACTAGTTATAAGAAATTTGCCTGGAAGTGAAATGCTTTCCCCCACCTTCATGCTTGGACCTTTTTTCTGACCGGTTCACATCCCTCTCTCTGTGATTCTATGATGCCACAAATATCATAGCACACAGTACAGGTAATACAAATCGAGAAATACAAACTATACAATACAACATGCACAATATCTAAAATAGAATACCTAAAGTACAATCCTAAAATATAGTAACTATATATATAGAAAGAAAAAATAACTACACACAATACAATACATAACAGCCCCAAAAGAGTGAACAATAAACACCATAGAGTGTATAGTGATATGTTATATAATAGAATGTTATATACCATGAAAAACAACATACAATGTATATGATACTGCACAATATAACAAATACCAGGCCTCGCCATATATAGAATGCACAGTAAGATACTTAATACAATCCAAAGTATAACACAATACAGAAGACAATAAAAAATACAGAACACAATGCATTAAAAGGTACAGAACACAATCCAACACATACATTAATTACAAAAATAATACCCATGATGCATCGGTACATACTGAATAATACTAAATTTGACAAGACCAAGATCAAAGTGCTGCTCCTGGGTTAGGGCACCCCCTGCCATCAACCCAGACTGTGGGATGAACAGATGGAGAGCAGCCCTATGAGAAGGATTTGGGGTGCTGGTGGGTGAGAAGCTGGACGTGACCCAGCCATGGACACTCCCAGCCCAAAAAGCCAAACGTGTCCTGGGCTGCATCCAAAGCAGCGTGGGCAGCAGGGGAGGGAGGAGATTCTGTCCCTCTGCTCTGCTGTGGTGAGACCCCAGCTGGAACCCTGCATCCAGCTCTGGGGTCCAGCACAGGAAGGATGTGGAGTGATTCTGGGGGAAAACCACTGTTTTGATGAGAAGGATGGATTACTTCTCTTGTGAAGAAAGGTTGAGACAACTGGGATTTCTCAGCCTGGAAAGGGGAAGGGTTTGGCATGACCTAAGTGAAGACTTCCAGTACCTGAAAGAAGCCTGCAAGAAAGATAAAGGAGGACTTCTTTCAAGGGCATGAAGTAATAGGATGAGGTAGAACAGCTTTAAAATGAGAATAAGTTTACAGGAGGTATTAGGAAGAAATTCTTTGCTGTGAGGTTGGAGAGGCACTGGCAGAAGTTGCCCAGAGGAGCTATGGATGCCCCATCCCTTGGAGTGTTCAAAGCTGGGTTAGATGGGGTTTTGATCAACCTGGCCTAGTGAAAGCTGTCCCTCTCTACAGCAGGGTGTTTGGAAATATATGATCTTTAAGGTCCCTTTCAACTCAAAGCCTTCCATGATTTTACGATACTGTACTGTACAGGAAATGCCAGATTTTACAATACTGAATACAGGCATTCCAAAACACAGTACTTTACAAATAACATAACTAGAACACTTTCCATACACACACATTCCTGTCCACCCCTTTCCCCCCCCCCCCCCCCCCAAAAGGTTTTTACTGGAGACAAGGAGGCAATTGGAAGATAATGATGGACACCAGCAATGTGCCATTGCATGGATCTGGAACAGCAGCAGGGCCAGACAGCTGGTCCCCTGTGTTTAGCAGTGTTGGCTCCCAAGTGGAGCTGTGTGTGTGACCCTGCTGTGTGCAATGTTGCATGGTGACAGAGCTGTGATGAGGGGTGCATTACTAGGCAAAATATTGAACAATACTACAGTACAATACCAAACCAATGGCAGCCATATGATAAATAAAATGCATAAAATAGAGTGAAGAAACCATACAACAAATGCTATATGACACAGTATTACTTTACACAATGCAAAATGATCTACAGTGCAACACTATATGCAAAATACAAAACAAAAAGCACAATGGAAAATATAACGTGTAAAAATACAGTACATTCTGTACAACAGACAAAGTAGAATGCAGTGTGAAAAAAAATCCCAATACATAATGACACATTACAATGCATCCATAAGTCACTCCAGTGCAGTCAACACTGTACAATGTGATATAAACAATTCAACATGTAGCACATTACAAAACAGAAGACAAATTGAGACAACATACATTACAATACCAAAGAAAGTGTTGTACAAAATATAATACCAAAAACTGTCAAATACATACAGTTCAATATAATATCTTCCTGGGACTGATCCAAAGTTAAAGGGCACTGTGAAGGGCATTGTCCAAATGTCTTTTTTTAAGGTACTCTCAGGTATGGGGTATCATCCACCTCACTATGATGTCTGTTCCAGTGTTTGACCTTACCCTCTTGTTAAGGAAGCCCTTCCAAATGTTACAGGGCAGTTCTTCACCTAACAGCAGTTCTTCACCTAACAGTTCTTCACCTAATCTGATCATGCCCATCAGATGGGCAACGTATCCAGAAAGATGCTGTAAGGAACAGCATCAAAGAAATTATAAAAATCTAGAAAGGCCACGTCCACCCCTTTGCCTTCACTCACAAGGCAGATGACCTTATCCCAGATTAGTGAGACAGGCCTTTTCCTTTGTGAACTCATCCTGACTGTGCCTGATGATTGTATTTCCTGTCTGTCAGAAGCACACAGTACAGTCTTTATAATTTTTCCAGGCACTGAAGTTAGACTAACGGATCTGTATTTTCCTGAATCTTCCCAGTAACATCGTGTGGAAATAGTTTAAAATTGTGTCAGGAGAGGTTCAGACTTGACATTCAGAACATTTATTTTGCATTTTAGAATCTATTATTTTCCTGACATTTTACCATCTTTTCATCTCTTGCATAGGATACATTATTATGTTTTTGTATTTTCTGATTGCTATACAGACATTTAATATTCCAGCTTTCAGGGCTGCAGAAAACAAATTCCATGCAAATCATGCAATATGTCTTCATTGTGGCTATATAAATACTTCAGTTTTTAAAAATACATTAAATATATCCCACACAGCATGTATGCTAATGGACAGTATATCATATTGATCTGTGTGTTGTACGGTATTTATTGTCTAAGTTTCTTAGTCTTATGTGTGTCATATTCTAATGGACTAGGTGGAATTTTGTACTGCATTTGGAATTCTCTGTATTTGTACTGTATGGCATGTTACTATTTGTATGTACGTATTGTATACACTGCATTGTACTGCATGGTATGGGGTTCCATTATATTGCACATATTGTGCATTGCACTGCACTTTGTGTCATGGTATGTATGGTATGTATGAAATTGTACTGTGTGTATGGCATTACCTGTTATTTATTGGACTGCAAGGTGGGGTTTTTTTGTGTGTGCAGTGACTCGTGGGGTGTGTATTCCATGAATATTGGCATGGTGCTGTCTTGGATGGTGTTGTAAGGTTCAGGATTGGATGGTGTCATATCTTATGGAGTTGTATGTTTTGTATGTAATGCATGTGTTTCATTGAGTAGTACTTTTGATACTGGTATTGGTACAGGTGTTCAACTGAACTTCTGTCTCTGGAATCGACCAAACCACTGGATTACTTTTCCTCCCATATACGAGCACCCCAGAACTGCAAGGGTAAAATAAGAAACAAGCTAATGTATACCCATCTGTTGTACTCTGTTGGGAACGGGTTCAGGAATCAAGAGACAACTCAATATGAGTTAGCAACTTGTTCTGTTTATTAGCCAAATATTGTACTCCTTTACAGTATTAACTATCTGACATGCAACAATCACACGTAGCAGCTAAACGTATTATTGGACAAAGCTGTCTTAACACCCAACAATGCAATATATTTCATTGGTGGATATAACAGTCAAGCTTCTGCTTGGTCAGTCTTGCAGTTTTCCAACATCCTGTTAAGTTATTCTGTTTATCAGTCTCCAGTACATTGCTTCCTTCTTTTGTTACTATCAAGGTTAGTCACAGACCTATTCAAGCTCAATGTTAGGATTGTGCAGACCTGTAAGAGACCCATGGCCTCTTTCTTCTAACCAATTTCCCACAGTACTCCCCACCATTATCACTCAGCAAAGAAAAACAAGGTGGCATGTACCTGTTTCAAATAATCACAGGCTGCTTTTATGACCCACTATCATAAGTTCATCATCCTTTGTTGTGACTTCTGAATGCCATTAGTCCTATATTCAATAGAATGAACTGATACCATGATTCCCCTCATTCCCACCACCTTTCTCCCCACCCCATAAATTTTGTGCCTGGCTCACTTTATTCTGTCTAGTATTTAATTTGTATTTATACCATCTGGATTAGATTGCCTACTGATACAAGTGAGAACAAAATTCTCTTCTATGCCAATGCTCGTTAACTAAACCTTCTCAGAACTTTGATTGTATAATAAAGGCTAATGGGGAGACCATGTTCAGGAGTGTCTTAAAACAGTTTTTAAAAGCCTGTTCCATTTCTTTGCACACAAATAATAATGAAGTTCTACAAAAACAAGAGTTCTGTCACAAAGCTTGTTGTGGAATTACTAACGCCAAAGAGCGAAATGAAAGTGATAGAACTTGATTTAAGATTGCTGTGACTTTCACAGACCATGCACATTTCACATGTGGTTTACAGCACAAATATAGCTAGTATACAGATTTTTGAGAAGTCGGTGTTGTTTGATTTTTGTAGTGTGCGTGTGTGTTCAGCTCTTTGTCATTAATCACTATGTTTTAGAACTGCTGTATTCCAGAACATCTTTCTATTTCTGGGACTTATTAATTTTAATTAATATATATGTAATGATCTGGCTGTACTTTTTTCTTTCTGAAAGCTGGATTTTAAAGGTGTGTAGTTGTTGCCGTCGAGGCAGGTGTGACATACAAATAGACACACTACATTTCAGAAGGCTAATATACCAGTTATTACAACAACTAACTGTCTTTTGTACACTCTACAAAGTTTACATTTCATCCGTTGGTTACAATAGATCAACATAACCTTGATTGGCGTAAAAACCATCACCACCTCTGTGATTTCTAAAAATACTTTTCCCAGCTGCGGGTTTTCTATCCCGCTTCTCTTCTTGGTCTCCAGGCCAACAGCCTTGATAGAATACCTTTCAGAAATAACCCTTATTCATTAACCCTCTCTGGCCCACAGACCAGCTGTAAGCCTCTCTACATGTAGTCAAAGCATTTTTTTCCCAGCTTCTTTTAAACTGTGTTTTTGGACTTGGAAGACAATTTTTTTCCTTCAGTTTTGCTAAATGTTAGTTGCTAAAAAAGAATCCAAAGGAAGCCTTGTTCGCAATTTTATGGCTGCCTCTTACTGTCATTTATGAATACAATATATAGTGCATTCCTCTGTTAAATCATTACTATCTTTGTTGAAGCAGTATCTGAAAGCATCATATCCTGATAAAGTAGAAGTATTTTTGAAGCATATCAGGGCTGGTGTATACCTGCTAAATTTTTTATCTGTGTTAAAACTCCATTCATGTTAAAATGAGAAAAGGAGATTTAGATTAAATAGTGGATAAAACAACAGTTTGTTGTGGTGATGTGGTACTTCAATAACCTTGAGTGAAATTCCATGGTCTCAAATCTTCATGAATAAAGAGCAAAGGCCTCTGTAAATTCTAGCTGACTGAAATATATGTAGCTTGCTTCTTCCTTATGTGTGTCCTGGTTTACAATACAACATACATATTCTATTACCATCTGAGAAGTGTGATCATCCTTATCTCTGTGGGAAATGTCTTCTGTTGATGGGCCATCACTGATAAGGGTGATCATCCTTATCTCTGTGGGAAGTATCTTCTGTTAATGGGCCATTGAGTCCTACTATAGAACTGATAAGATTACTTCATCCCATTGGGAGATGCTCCAGCCAGGAGGATGAGCCAAGCCTTTCCTACCTAGATAAAAACTGAGGTTTAGAACGCCAAAGGCAGCCTTTCTCCACTGGATTCCAGAGGAAGAACCAGGTCCTTATCCACATCATCGCTGGACCCTTTGGAGGAAAACTGCACCAGCACCCTGACTGACAGGGTATCAGGTTGTATTCTGACTCTGTCAGTGGTTTTATTTTTATTATTGCATGTATTTTGGTTTTTTCTTCTTTTTTTTTTTTCTCTTCCCTATTAAAAATTGTATTACTGACTTGAAGTCTCACTGGTTTTGCTTTCCAAACCAGTACATTTATTGGCGCCCAACGTGGGGCAAGAAGGTACTGAGAAAAAAGTCAGCATTACAATTTTGAATTTTGCCAGCCACCTATACACCATGATTCTCAACATGCTTACGTGGGTTTTATATCTTACTCTCTATATTTTTCCGCACATGGGGAACTATCTGCCGGTTGTAATGCTCCTGTGTAGACCAGGGTATGGTATAAAAATTGCTTTATTGGTCTATTATGTCTATTGCATGATAACCTCTGAGGCAATGAACATCATTCGGAATATATACTCAACTTTGTTTGTTTGTCCTAGTCTAGGCTGCTACATCTGGGGTCTCAACAATCGCACCCAGCCCCTGGGGGGAGGGGAAAAGGATGATTTTTTCCAATCTTTCAGGCATGGCACAGCAGTTTTTGGAAATGTTGAGTTCTCTCTGGATGCCAAGGACAGCATAATATTGTTGTTAGTTCTGCTTTGTCTTCTCTGCACAGCCTTCACAGCCTGCAACATGCTTAGAAACAAAACACTACATGGTATAGTGCAGCGTATTCTTGAGGAAGAGGAAAAAAGAAACAAATCTACTGCGTCCATGTCTGCACAGACTGTCACAAAGGAGAAAAGAGCCAAAAGAAAAGCAACAGCATCCGTCTCTACACAGACTTTTATCCAGGAAGAAGGAACCAAAAGTGCCACCAGCATCTCCACACAAACTGTCACCGAACCAGAACAGCCCAGACCAGTAGCAGTTGCCCCCGTTCAGAAGAAGAAATCAAAGAGCAAATCAGTTCGCATAGTCACTGATGAGGACGTGGCAGGACCTTCGCACCCAGCAGAAGAGACAGAGCCAGAAATCATCACTCGCTCTCTATCCCTGGGTGAGCTGCGTGACCTGCGGAGGGAATTCACCCGCCAGGCAAACGAGTCCATCCTGACCTGGCTGCTCCGCATCTGGGATGCTGCAGCCAATGACACAGTTCTGGATGGAAGTGAGGCCAGGCAACTGGGATCTCTGTCCCGGGATGTGGTCATTGACCAGGGGATCGGGAAAACCCAAGAAACCCTCAGCCTCTGGCGGCGACTGTTGACAAGTGTGAAGGACAGATACCTTTGTAAAGAAGATCTCCAGGTGCACCAAGGAAAATGGAGCACAATGGAACAAGGTATCCGATGCCTGAGGGAATTGGCTGTGCTGGAGATCATTTTCTCAGAAGATGAGAGATTTCCTAAGAGCCCAGACTGTGTCCGGTGCACCTCACAGATGTGGTTGAGATTCGCACGGCTTGGACCAGAGATATACTCCCGTTACCTGGCAACGCTGCAATGGAGGGAAGGTGAGGACATGGTAGGCGTCTTGGCCAATAAACTAAGAATTTATGAGGACACTGTCACTGCCCCATTTCGTACCCATGTCTCAACCGTGGAAACAAGGCTGGTTGAGCAAGTCCGGAGCTTGATTGAAGAGGGCCATCAGAAGCTTAAAAAAGAACTTAAGGCAGAAAACTACCAGATCTCACCAGAACCAACAAGAGTCTCTGCCATTAGGAGCCGGCGTTTCCCAGCCAGGGAGAAAGGACACACTCCACGAGGTAACCTCTGGTTTTTCCTTCAGGAGCATGGAGAAGACATGAGGAAGTGGGATAGAAAACCCACCTCCTCCTTAGCAGCCCGGGTACGTGAACTGAAAAGAGGGACACCGAACATAAGAAGCTCACCTAGAGTCAACGCTGCTCCAGTCTCTCGTGCACAGAACTCCAAACAGTATCAGAACGATGATATGACTGATCCTCTTGAAGGGACCTCAAGAACCTATCTACAGGAAGAGAGCAACGTGTACCAAGACCAGGAATAGAGGAGCCCTGCCTCTAGCCAGGTAGAGGAGAGGGACAATCGGATCTACTGGACTGTGTGGATCCGATGGCCTGGCACATCCGACCCACAAAAACATAAGGCTTTGGTTGACACCGGCGCCCAATGTACCCTGATGCCATCAAGGTATGTAGGAGAAGAGTCAATCTCTATTTCTGGGGTAACAGGAGGATCCCAGCAGCTGACTGTAGTAGAGGCCGAAGTGAGTTTAACTGGGAAAGGGTGGCAGAAACACCCCATCGTGACTGGCCCAGAGGCCCCATGCATCCTCGGCATAGACTATCTTCGAAATGGGTATTTCAAAGACCCAAAGGGATATCGCTGGGCTTTTGGGATAGCTTCTGTAGAGACAGAAGACATCAGAAAACTGAATACCTTACCTGGTCTCTCAGATGACCCCTCTGCTGTGGGACTATTGAGAGTTGAAGAGCAACAGGTACCAATCGCCACAACAACAGTACACCGTCGGCAATACCGTACCGACAGAGACTCTGTGACTCCCATCCATGAGATGATTCGTAAACTGGAAAGCCAAGGGGTGGTCAGCAAAACCCACTCACCCTTCAACAGCCCCATCTGGCCTGTGCGCAAGTCTGATGGAGAATGGAGATTGACTGTGGACTATCGTGCATTGAATGAAGTGACTCCACCGCTGAGCGCTGCCGTGCCAGATATGCTGGAACTTCAGTACGAGCTGGAGTCCAAGGCAGCAAAGTGGTACGCCACCATTGACATTGCCAATGCATTTTTCTCCATTCCTCTGGCAGCAGAGTGCAGGCCTCAGTTTGCTTTCACCTGGAGGGGGGTGCAGTACACCTGGAACCGACTGCCCCAGGGGTGGAAACACAGTCCCACCATCTGCCATGGACTGATCCAGGCTGCACTGGAAAAGGGTGAGGCTCCTGAACATCTACAGTATATCGATGACATCATTGTATGGGGGAGCACAGCAGGGGAAGTCTTCGAGAAAGGAGAGAAGATTATTCAGATTCTGCTGAAGGCTGGTTTTGCCATTAAGCAAAGTAAGGTAAAGGGACCAGCTCAGGAAATTCAGTTTCTAGGAGTCAAATGGCAAGATGGACGTCGTCAGATCCCAACAGAGGTAATTAACAAGATCACCGCTATGTCTCCACCAACCAACAAGAAGGAAACACAAGCTTTCCTAGGTGCCATAGGCTTTTGGAGAATGCACATCCCTGAGTACAGCCAGATTGTGAGCCCTCTCTACCTGGTTACCCGCAAGAAGAATGATTTCCACTGGGGCCCTGAACAACAGCAAGCCTTCACCCAGATCAAGCAAGAGATCGCTCATGCGGTAGCCCTTGGTCCAGTCAGGACAGGACCAGAGGTAAAGAGCGTGCTCTACTCTGCAGCTGGAAATCATGGTCTATCCTGGAGCCTTTGGCAGAAGGTACCTGGTGAGACTCGGGGTCGACCACTGGGATTCTGGAGCAGAAGCTACAAAGGGTCTGAAAACAACTACACTCCCACAGAGAAAGAAATTTTGGCTGCCTATGAAGGAGTTCAAGCAGCCTCTGAAGTAATTGGCACTGAAACACAGCTGCTTCTAGCACCTCGACTACCGGTACTGGGCTGGATGTTCAAGGGAAAGGTTCCTTCCACACATCATGCCACTGACACTACATGGAGCAAATGGATTGCCCTCCTCACTCAGCGCGCCCGTATTGGAAATCCGAATCGCCCTGGGATTCTGGAAATAATTACAAACTGGCCGGAAGGTGAGACTTTTGGGTTATCTTCTGAAGAGGAGGAGCAAGTGGCACGTGCCGAGGAAGCCCCACCATACAATGAGCTACCGGAGACTGAAAGACGATATGCCCTCTTCACTGATGGTTCCTGCCGAGTTGTAGGCACTAACCGAAAATGGAAAGCTGCAGTATGGAGCCCCACACGACAAGTTGCACAAGCTACCGAGGGACAAGGTGGATCGAGTCAGGTTGCAGAGTTAAAAGCCATCCAGCTGGCTTTAGATATTGCCGAACGGGAGAAGTGGTCAAAGCTCTATCTCTACACTGACTCATGGATGG
The DNA here is from genome assembly GCF_963662255.1 of Cinclus cinclus. NCBI lineage: Eukaryota > Metazoa > Chordata > Aves > Passeriformes > Cinclidae > Cinclus > Cinclus cinclus. Next base: position 42,392,457 of record NC_085084.1, on the reverse strand, counting down.
TAGCTAATGCTCTGTGGGGATGGTTGGATCGCTGGAAAAAGGCCAACTGGCAGCGCAGAGGGAAACCCATCTGGGCTGCTGAGATTTGGCAGGACATTGCCACCCGAGTAAAGAAGCTAACCGTGAAGGTTCGACATGTGGATGCGCATGTACCTAAGAGTCGAGCTAATGAAGAGCATCACAACAACGAGCAGGTGGACCGAGCTGCCAAGGTAAAAATATCACAAGTGGATCTAGACTGGCAGCACAAGGGAGAATTATTCCTAGCTCGTTGGGCCCATGATGCCTCTGGTCATCAGGGGAGAGATGCAACATACCGATGGGCCCGTGACCGAGGGGTGGACCTTACTATGGACAGCATCTCACAGGTCATCCAGAACTGTGAGACCTGTGCCACAATCAAACAGGCCAAGCGGGTGAAGCCTCTGTGGTACGGTGGACGATGGTCAAAGTACAGGTATGGGGAAGCCTGGCAAATTGACTACATCACCCTTCCCCAAACCCGCCAAGGCAAGCGCTACGTACTGACCATGGTGGAAGCAACCACAGGATGGTTGGAAACCTACCCTGTGCCTCATGCTACTGCCCGCAACACCATCTTGGGCCTAGAAAAACAAGTCCTTTGGAGGCATGGTACCCCCGAAAGAATTGAGTCAGACAACGGAACCCATTTCAAGAACAGCCTTATCAACACCTGGGCCAGAGAACATGGTATTGAATGGATATATCATATCCCTTACCACGCACCAGCTGCCGGGAAAGTTGAACGGTGCAATGGACTCCTTAAAACTACCCTGAAGGCACTTGGTGGGGGAACCTTCAGAAATTGGGAAATGAACTTGGCAAAAGCCACCTGGATGGTCAACACCAGAGGGTCCATCAATCGAGCCGGTCCTGCCCAATCTGAACCCCTGCACACAGTGGATGGAGACAAAATCCCTGTGGTACACATGAAAGGTATTTTAGGAAAGACTGTTTGGATCAATCCCACCACAGGCAAAGGCAAACCAATCAGTGGGATTGTTTTTGCTCAAGGACCTGGTTACACTTGGTGGGTAATGCAGAAAGATGGAGAAACCCGCTGTGTACCGCAAGGAAACCTTATTTTAAGAGAGAACTGTGTGTAGGGTTTCATTCTGTATTATATGTAAATATATAGGGTATTGGTTTGGGTATAATGTAGATGGTAATAGAATAAGGGGTGGATTATGTCCTGGTTTACAATACAACATACATATTCTATTACCATCTGAGAAGTGTGATCATCCTTATCTCTGTGGGAAATGTCTTCTGTTGATGGGCCATCACTGATAAGGGTGATCATCCTTATCTCTGTGGGAAGTATCTTCTGTTAATGGGCCATTGAGTCCTACTATAGAACTGATAAGATTACTTCATCCCATTGGGAGATGCTCCAGCCAGGAGGATGAGCCAAGCCTTTCCTACCTAGATAAAAACTGAGGTTTAGAACGCCAAAGGCAGCCTTTCTCCACTGGATTCCAGAGGAAGAACCAGGTCCTTATCCACATCATCGCTGGACCCTTTGGAGGAAAACTGCACCAGCACCCTGACTGACAGGGTATCAGGTTGTATTCTGACTCTGTCAGTGGTTTTATTTTTATTATTGCATGTATTTTGTTTTTTTCTTCTTTTTTTTTTTCTCTTCCCTATTAAAAATTGTATTACTGACTTGAAGTCTCACTGGTTTTGCTTTCCAAACCAGTACAATGTGAAATCTCTGTCGGCTGTGAGCTGTGTTCACTCATGCAGTCTTGCTTACTTAGATTTATTGCTTGGTTTAGGACTTCAGTAAGCACAGAACTTGGCTGAGGAGAAATGCATTTCTCAAAAAAGTATTGTTGCTATCCTTTCACTGTGGTGTAGTTGAAACTGGAAAGGCCAGCAGTTCACACAACACTTAAGACTCTTAGAAGTGGCTTATGTTCAAAGGCAGATGGAACTGTTAAAATCAAACCCCCGGTAATTTGCACGGAAAAATTTAAAAGCTGAATACAAATGTGCATAGGAGACTCCTGTGCAGTACATTTAAGGTTGCAATTAAGTTATACATATGAAAACACATCTTTAGTTGCCAGCTTTACAGAGGAAATGTAATGCATGTCTGCTGAGGAGAAATCTTCTGCCATTCTGCCAGGGAATACAGCCATCCTAGGTGGGGATTCTGTTCAAAGTCGTCATCTGATGATAGTTTAGAGATGCTGACAAATATGCAACAAAGCATTGCAGAGACTCAAGAAGATGACCTTCTTTTGTATTTTTCCATAAGAGAGAGATCTCTTGCTGTCTGTTCTGGTTTCATAAAAAGTCGCTTTCCAGCTTTATTGTGGGCTCCTTAGGCACTAGAAAACTGCTAAGGGTCCTTATGGAGCCTTCTGTCTCCAGGCTGAGCAGCCCCTGCTCTTGCAGCCTTTTTTCATAGGAGAGGTGTTCCAGCTTTGGCTTTGACATACATCTGAGGCTGAAGAGTACTCTGGAGAGCAGAGATGCAAATATAAAATTAGGAGGACTAAAGAGAAGGATTACAGTATGAAGTTTAAAGTGTACGAATATAGGTCTAAGACAGGAAAACAGGCCTGAGAAGCTCAGTTAATTCTTATTATCAGAGAAAACTGAGAGGTGACTTGTACTAATGCAGAAAAGGGATGTTAGGGAGCTTTTTAGACAATGGAAAAATGGGATTTGGTGGCTGGAAGCTGAAATTTGACAATTTCAGTATTAAAATAAGAAGTAAATCTCTAGCAGAATAATCAAACATTTAAAGAGCCTATCAGAGAGGATAGTGAACTTGCTATTGTTTGACAACTTTATAAAAGATAATGTGTTTACAATGTTAAATTGGATTCTGCACCTTGAATACATGGCTCAGACTTTGCTAGTAAACCCTGAAAACACATTAAACACAAATTATGTGGATTCAGATCACTACTTCAGTAAATTGATATATCTACACATAAAAGTAATTTTGGGCTTCATACAAATATTAATAGCATCCCAACATTCAGGCAAGTTATTTAGATGGCAATAGAAGTGCATGTCCAGTGAATTCCAGCATGCAACTGACCTTCTAGGGAAAAAAAATTATATTGTGTGCTACTCTAAATTGAAACACAGGAGAGCAATATTGTTGGTTAATGAGAGTTCCAGGTTGTGCAGATATTGGACAAAAGGCCTTCTAGAAATGAATCTGCTGGTTTCTGGCAGCTCTCAGTTCAGTATAAAAATGTAAATACAGTCTCTGTATAAAAATGAAAAAGAAGTAGTGGAGTGATGGATTATAATAGGCTCCTTGATACTTTCCTGCATACTTTCTCAGATACTTCTTTCTTTACCCCCATTTAGGACTAGAATTTGTGAAGAGGAGAGCAAAAAGCCATCCCCAGGTTTTGGGGATATATATGGCCTGGTAGGGCAACAGAATATTATTTCTTAGTTAACACTGTTGATGTGGTTTCTGCTGGGCACAAGGAAAGTTTTAATAATCTATATGTTTAATAATAATGCTAAATTTAATACTCATCACTGCAGTCCACAGTTTCTTCCAAACTACTTCATTTGCTGTGCTTCTGCTTCTGTGGTTTTGCCTGGTGTTTTGATAATCTTGTGCTCAGGAAAACCAGGAAGGAGATGCAGGAGGGAAAAGACCACAATAATAAGATATAATTAAGTTTGCAGCCTGATTTTGCCATGAAAAGGATAATTGCTCTGGAGAGTAACACTCTCAAACAGAGTTAAAACACTGCAACTTACTCAGCAAAGAGAAAAGGTAAAGTGTTTGTCTTGCATTGTAAAGAAGGCGGTGAACTATAGATCTTTAGACAAAATGTAAGACATCATTTGCCGTAGCAGTGTATTTTGTATGAATATGTTAGACTTGTAAAGCTTCAGCAAGCTGCTGAGGACTCTTTACAATAAAACTGCTTCTATTTAAATATCAGTTATCTAATGTAATTTAAATGGAACATAGAACACACAACTTTTGCTTCTTTTCCTCTACTCAATTCTGCACCTATTACATACACTCTGTATAGGCCACAATGATTGCTTGAAAAACCCATTAAGTTATTGGAAGGGCACATCTGCAAAGCATATTCATTCAATCTAGATGTTATTGTTCAATTCAAATAAAGGTGAAATGGTTTTAACAGTGTATAACCTAGAACCTGCTTCCACAGTTGTTTAAATGATGTTCATGTACTATAGCAAATATAGAATATGCCAGATGGGAAATTGGGATACAGAAGTTCCAAAGAACAGGCAAAATTGGACTGTGGTGCTGTGCTTGGGCTTGCAAATAAAGGTGCTCTTAAACCAAGGGTTGCAATAAACATTAGAAGTGGAAGCTGATGTAATGCAATTGAGTGGCTTAACTGCTACTAAACTCAGGTCAACACAAAGAAAAAAAATAATAAATTCAGAATAGATTTCAGACCACTCTGTCCTTCCCCTTTTCACACTTTAACAACATACAGAGACGCTTCAGTCAATTCCTCACTTAAATGATCTTTTTCAGTTCACTTTAGGGAAAAGAGTTTCTTCTTGTTCAGCCACAGGGATCTTTCTAAGAGAGGAAAAAAAAACCCCAGTTCTTTCATGACTTCACTTTTTTCATCAAGAAGAGCCGCCTGGGACCTGCAATCATGAAACTCCTCCCACTTTCACAGCCTTCCCAGTGCTGTGCTTGTGGGCCATGTCAAACTCATGGGGTATTACTTTTAAGGATGAGCTACTCAAAGGCAAAAGTTCTCTTCAGCTCACTTGTCTCTGTTCACACTTCATTTCCAAGAACAGAGATCCCCTTTTTTCCTTGGGGCAAAGGATCTTCCAAACACTTCACACCCCCCCCCCCCCCCCCATAATATCTTTTTCCATGGGTTAAAGGAATTTTTTAGTGTAGTACAGTCCACACCTCTTTTTGCATCTGTTTGTTGTTTGGGGTGACAGCAAGTAAGGAAGCAGGAGGGGCCTTTTCAGGGGTTTCACAGAGATGTTTTTATTTTAGCCACGCATGTGCACTGTCCATGGTTCAGAAAACAAAAGGCCAAGAGGGGCTGAGAGGGTCCAGGTTAAGAAGCCTCAGAGACCAGGGGACATGGGGGTGTCACAAAGGTGGGTTTAGGGCAAAGGGCCAGCAGGGAAACGGTGTGGGAGTGACAGAAATGCTGATGGACAGGGAGAGGGCACAGGGCTGGAGGCCTCTCATTTTAATTGGGAATGCCTTTCTGGGTCTCCACACCCTGTAATTTGCAAAAAAGATTTTTCAGCCAACCTTCATGGCATCTTCTAATTCTCCTTCCATCTAGAAACTTAGCTTTTGCTTCATAGACTTTGGTGTATCCTTTCTGTTCTTCCTTTCACCCAAGAAAGGATGGAGAGTATGTAAGTCTTATCTGAGCACTGGAAAAATTAAAATCTCACACAGAAGTTGCAGGAGATGGGCCCGGCCATGCTGGAGCTGTGTCAGGAGCTCAGGGTGCCCAGGCCGTGCTGGGTGGGACCAGACAAAAACCGCAGAGTCCACGCAGAGGAGAAATGGGTGCTAAGGCCGTGTGTCCATGGCTTTCCCCCGGCGCTGCCCGCCCCCAGCTCCAGCCGCAGCCCGGGGGTTCTCCCTCTGCCTTGCCCAGCACACAAAGCCCTGGGGGCTCTCCCGAACCGGGCCCGGCTGCCTCCCCCCAGCCCGTGAGGGCGGCCGGGCGGGCTCGGCCACCCCAGGGCTGCTCCGAGCCGGGGCAGGGCAGGGCAGGGCCCCCCGAGCCACGGACACACCGGGAAAAGGGCGAGGATCCCAGCAATGCGCTCGGCTTCTTTTGGTTATCGGGGCTCCTGGTTGGAAACGGGGCCCGGGCCAGGTCGGTGTTACCTTGTGAGAGGATGGAAATGAAACAGAGCTTTCCCGGGGTTTACTTGCTTCAAATGTGATCCACGGAGCAAACCGACTTCTCCAATTGGTTTCTCAGGCTGGAAACATCTAAAGCAGCCTCCAATTGGTCCCATCAATCCACAGAGGAAGTTCTCATGGAGAAAAACTTTCCAGTGTGCCCTCCCCCAGGTGCCTTCAAGGCAAAGCCAGCACATCTCCTCAGTTCTATTCTATATTTAACTGAATCTGTCTGGGGAATGTGTTGTCATGGCAACCTGTAAGTTAAACTTGATGTTTCAGACTCAGAAGTTATATTACAGTTAAAACAGAATTCAGGAAATATATAAACACAATTTTGTTTCCTAAACATAACTGTATATTTCTTTTTAAATCAGAGAAGTATTGTGTTCCAAAGAGAATAGTCAGGCACACAAAACTGTTGTCAATTATATGTACACAACTTTACCACTGCTGCTGAAAATGGAAGATTTAGGTGGAAGGTGTGCTTAAATATTTGAGAGGGAAGAGAGTAAGAAAATCCTTGGAGACACTGAGAAGTGAAGACTAATGCTGCTGAGTGAGGCTACCCAATCTAATACTGACTCTTGTCAAATTCAGAGCCTTTGGTGTTGTCTTTTCTTGCTGGAGACAAAATGGCCTAAAAGCCAGGGTGTGTGATACTGTCACAGGAAGAAGTAAGAAATGGCTCATGCAGTTTTGCTGTCGTGCATACGTGTATGCTTTGAATTTACAAGGATGTCTCCTCCTTCCAGGATCTCTTTCCATCACTATTGCTGCAACCTTCAGAGGTTTCTCTCTGCAATTAGACCAGCATGGTATACCTCTCTATGTAAAAGGAGAGACAATTGTCACCTTGGCCTGAGTTTTATATTGCATGTGGTAATGGCATTCCTGAATGAACAAAAAAGTTGCATCTACTATTGCTGGGCTTAAAATTTTGTCTATGGGCAAAGAGATAGTACACCTTCTGTAAAGGCAAGAGTGTATTTTTAATGCAATTGAGAGTATAATAATTGGGCGGGGGGGAGAGGAATAAAAAAAAAAAAGCCCAAATTCTTAATCTTCTACAATTTTTCTTGATGATTTCCTCTATTTCTCCTGCAACTCAGGTTGGAAGTTTTTTCCTGGTGGTGGAATGCTCTGGTGAGTCATCAGTATCTAGGTCTTTCATTATTAGTAATATGATGTTTATGTGATTTTTTTTCTCTGCCTTTCACTTGAGATAATTTTTCACAAAATCACAGAATCATTTAAGTCAGATGAGACCTCCAAGATCATTATGTCCATACCTTTGATTACGCACTCTACCACCTTGTATCCTAGACCATGTCACTTAGTGCTGTGTTCAGTCATTTCTTGAATACCTCCAGGGATGGTGACTCCACCACCTCCCTGGGCAGCCCATTCTGACGTGATCACACTTTCTGTAATGAAATTCTTTCTATGTCCATCCTGAACCTATCCTGATATCTTGACACCATTTCCTCTCATCCTGTTGCTTGTTAACTGGGAGAAGGGACTTTTTGTAAAGCAAAGGGACCCTTTGCTTACTGACATGCATTTTCAGCTTTGCTATTTTTTCTTTGGTCTGCAGCAATTATGTCTGAATTTATGCTTTTATGGTGCTCAATTCCAGAATTCTTTTTTGTCTTTATAACCCTAAACCAATTTTTTTCTGGGTCTAAGATATTTCTTTTGGTGAATGTTGAGAAGGTACTTATACCCAAGAGGTATGAATGCCAAGGCTCTGCCCTATGTGTTCTCATTTCATGCCTGTGAACTCTGCACCACTTTCTGTCTCTCTAATTTTGAAGCCTCCTCCTTTTGTACCAGAGCTTTATTCCTATACACAGTCTCATTATGCTAGAGCCAGAAATTTAATATTTTATTGAAAATAAGGTTTTGTTACTTCTTGCATAATGTCTTGGCTGTGCTGTATGAAGAAAGGAAAATAAAACTGCAAACTTGCTGGAGAAGGACAGGCCATCCTCAGTCCTGAGGACCTGTAAATTAAGTACAAGTTTTCTGACCTGTAGCTAGCAATGTAAACATTTTATTACATGGGTACATGGTTGTAGAATGCCTGAGTTATTGCACTGAAAGTCTATAGCAAACAGTTCCTGTTGTTCATCTCCAAGTTTATTACCACTAGCATTTCAGTCTTGAAGCTGTTATCTCCTGATTCCATGATTCTGGGAATTGGTCATCATTATTTTTGAATTTGGATGTGTTCTTGAGAATGTAGAAAATACTTAGTCTTACTTACTCTTTGTCTCTCTTCACCTATTCAGAATAACAATTTTTACTTTGGTATTTCATTAATGAAACATGGCTAACTTTCACAAACTACATCAAGTAGTCTTTCCAGTCATACAGGAATATAGCAAACCCTGATGCTTTGAACACTTCAGATCTGCTTAAAAAAATTAAAATCTGATACCTTCTTACAGCATATATTGCTCATTTACCATTAAATCCTCTGACAGCTGAAGTTAGCCAATGATTTTGGTGCAAGCTGTGCTTTGCACCCAATTTTCCTTTCCATGGGGACAATGAAAACTCACACTTCTTTCCTTCTCACTGAAAGAAATCTATTGGATTTCTGCATAAATTTCCAGGACAGGAATAAATTTTTGTAAAGCAACAGGAATGATTTATGGATGTCTTTTTTTAGAGCTGGACTGTTCATGCTTGAATAGAAGTGGGCCTGCCACATCTCTACTCTTTCAATAAAGAACCTTGGTTTAAATATTCTTCCAAATGTTTGTGCAAAATAATAAAGCCTTTTTTCCCACTTGTGATAAATTAAAATGGATGCTTGATAATTTGCTGATATAGTTTCCCAGTGAACCTACCATGTGCTACATCTATTTTTCACACTAGCCATTATGTCTGGCCTTTAGGAGACTCTTTATGTTACTCATATCTGCTTTAACAGGATTTGGCAAGTTATATTTCATGTACACACTGCACGATTAGGAGGAATTGATGTATGGAAGTAGGAATGAACTACAAAAGAAAATCTTAATCTCATACCCCAGGTGTGTGCTTTGCAAAAACTTTGAAACTGTTCATCACTGTAGGTTCAAAGATTCAGTTTGTGCTTCTCAGTTTATTTCATCAAAACTTCCACATATTAGATTGTGGAAGAGGAAACTAAAACACCAACATGAAAGAATCTTCAAGTTACATCTGTCACATTAAAGAGATTTTGTTAAAATGGTGGTGAAAATCATCCCACAGGGGATTTGTTGGATTTATCCAGAAAAGGATAGCTTTCCTCTGCCTGTGGAGAGGATGATTAGCAAGCCATGAACACATGGAGACTGTGAGAATTCATTAGATCCAGGTCCCGAATAAACAGGATTCTGCAACATTAGATCTCAGTTTGTGGCATACAGTGATATTAGCTGATTATGTGATGAACTTAGGCAAACTCAGTTTTTAAAGCTCACGGTACATGATTTTTCAATTAATATTTTTTCTTTTTAAAAGACCTTGGCACACATACTCACCCCACTGTTTTGCCCTTCTTGTATATGTCCTTAGTGGTTTCTGGAGTGCAGCTACATGTAAATGCATTTTTGTCTTCCGTATTATACTTCTTGAAATACAGCAGCTAATCCTGCTCTCTGAGAAAAACTCACTTAGCCTGCAAAATGCCTGTCTCCTATGTAACTACACTTCCATATGTCAGAGGGTTTTCACCCCTTTCTATTTTGCAATCAGCTAATTCCTACATTTTCTTGTTATTGTTTTAGCCCAATGTTTTAAGGGTTCCTTTCCTATATATTTATGTCTGGACAAATTTTCTGATTCTCTCATGTGTAAGATAAAGATGTTTTAAGGAAAAAGGCAACCCAGCTTTTCTTAACTTGGCCAAAAGACCTTGCATATATGGCTTAGCTGATTTTCAAGTTTTCATTTAGCAGCTTTTACTGGGCAGTAGCTTTCACAACAAGAAGGTCTATTATTTCTTTTGTTAGCAAGGTGCTGCTGTTAAGCATGAAATACCTTGAATCCAATCCTGAAATTGTAGAACTATTGTTATTTTTAAACACCGCAAGAACCAACTGTGAAGTCTTCCCACTAGCTTTGAGGGAAATTGAACCATGTTTCCAGCATGTTAACTGGCAGAGTGGCAAGATAAATGGTTTGTTAAGTTTGATGACTTAAAGTTTCCAAAGGTTACTGTAGAGATTAGATTTGTAGCTGTTGTGATTTGACACTTCCCAAATGCCAGGCACCCACAAAAGTTGCTTACTCACCCTCCCCTGCCACAGCTGGGCAGAGGAGAGAAAAAAAAATAACAAAGGGCTCATGATTTGAGATAAGGACTGAGAGAAAACACTCCAAGGGCAAAACAGGCTCAACTTAAAGTTGCAAAGTGAATTTATTACTAACAGAATCAGAGGAGGATAATGAGAAATAAAATTAACCCTTACAAACACCTTCTACCTCCCAGTTCCTCCCTCCTTCCCACTGATAGTGTAGGGAGACAGGACATGGGGTATTGGTCAGTTCATCACTGAGATTTTCTCCCACTGCTCTGCGTGAGGAGTCCTTCCCCTGTGTGACTGTGGGGTTCCTTCCATGGGAGACAGTTCTCCATGAACTTCTCCAGTGTGGCTCCAAATCTCAGGAGCAGCAGTCCTCCCAAAACTGCTGCGGTGTGGGTCACTCTTCCATGGGATGCAGTCCTCCAAGGACAGGCTGCTCCAGCCTGGAAGCAGGGCACCTCTCTCCACTGGATCTCCCACCAGATAACAGCTTCCTCCAGGCACCCACCTGCTGCAGCATGGGGCTCCTCCATGGGCTGTGGATGGATCTTTACATGCCCCATGGATCCCCATGGGCTGTGGGTGGAACTCTGCATCCCCTGTGGACCCCCATGGGCTGTGGGTGGAACTCTGCATCCCCTGTGGACCTCCATGGGGTGCACGGGCACCATGCAGCTGCTTCACTATGGTCTGTCTCTACCAGAGTCTGCAGGGGAATCTCGGCTGCAGTGCCTGGAGCACATGTTCCCCCTCCTTCTCCACTGACCTTGGTGTCTCCATGTTGTTTCCCTCACATGCTTCCACCTCATGTTCACTTCTCTTCTCTGACTAGAAAAAAACTAAAAAAAGTGTGAGCCCTCTTTGTTTTAATTTTCTTCTTAAATATGTTATCACAGAGGCATTACCAACATCTCTAATTGGCCCAATTTTAGCCAGCAGCATGTTCGTCTTGAGAGCCATTGAGGATTGCCTCTGCTGGACATGCTGGAAACTTCTAGCAGATGCTCATAGAAACCACCTCTGTGACTCCCCCACTAGCAAAAACCAGGCTGTGCCAAACCAACACATTCCACCCCTAAAAATAAAGCAATAAGCAGAGATCTGCATGGGAACAAACTAAAGAGGGGAAAAAATGCCAGTCCTACTTCCCATCAGCAGCAATGTTTGGATACTTCCTGGAAAGCTGAGCTTCAGCATGTGTGATGGTTCTTCCAAAAGGCAAACAGTGAAGACTCAAGAATGTCCCCCCTTGCTCTTCTTCTCTTAGCTTATATAACTGAGCTGGTGTGATATGATGTGGAATGTCCCTTTGGCTAATTTGGCTGTGTCCCCTCCCAGGATCTTGTCCTCTTCCAGCCCCTTTGATGAGAGAAGGAATGTCAGAGAGACAGCACTGCTTGGCAGTAGCCAAAGCACTTGTCTGTTATAAACACCTGTCCAGCTACTGATGCAAAGCACAGCACTGTAAGAGCTGTGAACTTTGCCTCAGTCAGACCCAATACAGTATCACAAAAGTTTTTGTTTCTGAAATCAGAAGTGTAAAGAAAAGTACTAAGAAAGGTACTGATTTTGTAGCTGACATTTGGGGCAGTTGAAAAAAACTCAGCTCTCATGATGTTGCTTAGAAATTGTTCTATATTTGCTTCCAAGACAGCATGGACCATCTGACACCTTATTAAGCCCTGTTAAGCCTCTAAGAGCAGAACAGTCCTCAAACCTGGCTTTGCCAAGAGGCCTGCCAGCCATCTCTATGCACTAAGAGAGGGTTCAGAATTCAAACCAGCTTGTTTGTTCTCTTTTTTCTCTGCTCTAAAGCACTTCTATGTCCAGTGACTTACAGGCAGATTTGCATGACTCTTGTCCTGGGTCAGAACTCATCCATCCTACAGTTCCTGCATAGAATGCTTTACCACAGCATTCAGATTAACAATACATTAGTTACTGAGCCTGATATGTGAGTTAGGGGGTTTTGAAGAAAATAAAGGTTTTTGAAGCATTTCATTTTAATTCTCACCATTAGTCTTTGTCTCCATGTTTGGGCTGGACCTGAGCTCCAGCTTGCTCTACACAGTGTCAGTGAGTCAGAATCATGGAATATTTTGAGTCAGCAGTGACCCACATGGATCATTAACTCTGATTCTTAGGTGTATGGCTCATACACTGATTAAAACCACAACCTTGACATTATTAGCACCAATAGCTGGGGTCAGTTCAGTCTTCATGCCTAAGATGATAAATTGGATGCTGTTATGTATCCAGCCTTAATAATTAAATTCTTCTCTGTCCGTTGCATGTCCAGTTAGTTAAATAATTGTTTTAAGATTTATATTTCTAGTTAGCTGCTTCCAGGACAATTTTAAATGTTACTAGTGCCCTGGCTGAACTTTCTCTGGGTACTGAGCAAAAGCCATGTTTTGATGCCTATTTAGTCCTTTTTAGGACATATGCATAGCCCTACAGCAAAAGTGATGCAAAATTCAAGCTTGATAGACTTAGTATTATTTAGGAGATCCTTCTCAGTTCTGCCTCGCTCCAACAACTCTTGTATCTGGGGATTTACTGGGTTTATTTAGGGAGGAAAAAAGCAAAGACTTCGAAGTCTCTTGCAGAAACCTTGTCATGCCCTGAATTTGGACTAACATTAAAGTTAGAAGGGCTGTGTCTTGCTTATTTACTGGGACAGGCCAAAAATTCACTCTGAATCACTTTAGAAGGAAATTTATATCTTGATTACAGATATAAAGGGGGATGCTTTATAAAACTGACTGCCATATATAATGATAAGTAAGCTAAAACTGCATATATAAATAAAAACTAAAAATAAATTTATCTAAAACAGCAGGGGGAAAATTTTGCTTTTTAAGGTTTTGCACAATTATAGAAAACAAAAACTGTGACTGTAGAGAATGAGGCTCATATTATGTCTAGAAATGCTTGAAGCTTTTCTATATGTCTCTTAGCCATGGCAAAAGAGTATCAATCTCAAAGTGACATCTACTGCAGAGCCTTTATAATGTGTGAAGAAGTGTTGGTGGAGAAGCAGAAGCAGACTAGTGTGAAGCTGTGAGGTGGTTTAAAGGTTTCTCTGGATAAACACCTGAAATGGAAAGATTAATCAAGCCATCAGTCAATAAAAACTGGAAAACTGTATTTTTCCTTTGAATATGTGAAAGAAAGTAAGTTTGGGAAATGATGATACTGCTGCATTTCAGTAATGACTGTACTATGTAGGTGGTGGTGTGAGCATAAAGCTGATACAAGATATTTCAGTACTGTGCGCTAGGTTTGTAAAATGCACTGCTGTGCTGGCTGTTGTGAAACATGTTTTGGCTGAATCTGAGAAACAAGGAAACAGGAATACTAGGTTAGACATTAGTTCATTGAACTCAGATTTTGCTCAGGTTTTCACTAACCCAGGCCACTCTAAGGCCTGATGTGTGCTCAAATCAGTGGCATTAGGTCAAAGTGAGAGCATCAGGTAAGCAGGGCAGGAGGCCATTGCACAGCCCCATTTTCATAGGAGCAGTAACCATAAAGGCTGCTTCTATATGGTTTAAAGGGAGAAGCTTTCACTTTAGTGAAACCTTAATCATAAACCAGTAGCTGCATATGTGGTTATCTGGGGAATGATATCTCTCCTTTTTGTAACCCAGTTTAATCCTTAGCCTAAATTGAGTCAGTACTTCCAGTAATGAATCTCCTCAAGCACAAAGCAAGGTCCAATCTCACAATCTGTCCTCCCTGAGAGAAGGATTTTGTGGCCTAATCATTCTCAAAGCCAGTGCTGGGATGTCTGTGTGCAGATAGCAATTGCTGTGTCTAGATGCCTTAGTTTAACAATTTAATTATTTGTGGAAAAAAACATATGGCTTATAAAAATGGAAAATGGAAAATAGAAAATGGATAAAACGTGCATGTGTTTCTCGTTGCTGACTCTAATAAATCATTGATACAGGCAGAATAGAACAAGCCAGGGGATAACTGCTGCTCAGAGTCCTCATTACTCATATTGCCAAAACTCTGAATTGACTTGGGAGAAGTTCCATGCCACCATTTCTCTATCTGTGTTGTTTCACTACATTTATGTCTCTTCTAGGGTCAGGTATGTTCTCCCAGTTTAAGAAGATGCTAACTAAACAGATTCCCATGCTTTCTTTTCCTATTATGGGATTTTTCCAGTTTAACATGCAAAGGACTGAGAATGTACTATCTATCTATCTATCTATCTATAATCTCTTTTAATGACTCATAAATTATTTTTTTAATATTTTGATGACCTCTTGAAAGCAGTTGCACTCCTATATTTAGAAAACTGAAGTAAAAGTTAAATGAGTATTCTTGATCATCCACTCCAAAATTTTCTCCTACAAAAAAGACATTCTACTTGTCACTGAAGGTTATGCAATATTCTTAAAACAGGAATGGAAATAACAATAAAAAATTTACAAAGTTCCCTGAGGTTTTGGACTAGAAACAAGAAGGGCTTCTAATGGCAGTGGAGGCAGCTCTGCTTGGCTTTGCAGTAGCCATTTTGAAGAAAAAAGTTAAGGAAAATGAGAGAAGTAGCAGACGAAGAAAAGAATATGAATGGGTAGGAAGTAATGCCAGCATTACCTAGGGATTACTTGAGACTCAACTGAAGTGATAGTGGTATGTGTGACAGACTTTCTAGTTAAATTATGAACTTTTGGACCCTCAAAGCTTAAAGTTTGAATACCAACTACATAACCTTGAAGCATTATGTTGATTGTACCCAAGAAACTTTGATCTCAGTGCTAACATCAGCTCTGATCTATTGAGAAATGAAGGACTGCTGGCGATCTCAGTCACAGAAAGGATTAGTACAAAAAGCTATGGTGCTAAATTTTTCTCTGGAACAAAAGGAAGGTGGGGTGTTAAACTGACATCTGCTGAAGAATGTCTTTTTGCTTTTTAATAATCATTTGTCTAGAAGAAAACTAGAGCGTGTGTAGCAACAGGCATGGATAAGAACCAGTTTCTTTCATTCTAGAGAGAATGAAAAATATTCTGCCCCTATACTTGTGGCCATTTACATACAAGTGACACATTTAGGAAAGTGTTGTTTGATTCACAGTTGGAGTGGAATTCAGGTAATGTCACTTCCAAAGAGCCTTAAGATGTGATTTAAGAATTTGTTCTCTGCTTACAGAAACAGAGAATTTGTGACTATTTTGCAACAGAGACAGAGATCTGGCAGCCTCATTGCTGTGGAGCCTTGTTTCTCTGTCCCAGGCACCTCTGAACCTCCTCTTGTGCCACAGCTTCTCTGCTGTAAAAGAAGGCCAATCAAGGGTTTAGCTGCTCACAGAGATCATGAGTTACCTTTTGCTGTTCTCCTTCAGACTGTGATAGCCTGGATTCTCAGCCCAAATGCTTCTTCATTACTATGTCAAGACATGTAATTGTTCATTAATTATTCATTATGTAAGATTCATTGACTCTTGAAGACTCTTTAGATGGGCTACTCATGCTGGCTTCCGTGCTATGCCTTGGAGAAGAAAATGTTTACCAAGCAGAAAAACTGTATATGCTTCAAAAGGAGGTTTTCAAAACAGGTATTAAGAACACTTCAGTGTCTCTGTGGGGATGATGTGCTCTCTGCAGTGTTGTCCACTTTGACATGGCTTTGCAGTGAGGTACTGCTCTCTGGGGGAAAAAAAAAATCATGCTCTAAGGGAAGCATCCGAAAGCTTTTAAAAATAAAAATAGAGGTGGAACACCTGTCCTCTGAAGAGATTTGTAAGGAATGAGAAGTGTGAACTTAAAGTGTGCAATTATTTAAAAAGTTCAGAAGATGCTGTGGTTACTATTGTGATTTTTTTTTCTTCTTTTTAGCTAGCTCTCTAGAGTAGCCTGTCCAAACTTATCCTGCTGAACATCTGTTTGTGAAATGCCATGACTAAATGGCATTTCTGACTAAATGCCATGAAGGGAGTTGCAGACTTGGACTACAGTTTTTACTGGCTTTAGCCCTTGTGAAGACTGCCTACCCTGTTGCCACTGACATTTAGAAGCACCAGACCAAATAATTGTTATCGTATTTAGAGGTGAGTACTCATGTGTGTCCTCTGTGCTTTAACAGCACTCCCCAGAATCTCTTCTTCCAACTGAATGAATAATCTTTAAAGGGAGAGATTATTTTTTCTACATTAGGATAGAAACCATAGGCCTCATGTTTGCAGAGAACATGTGCAAATGAGCAGGAGACGACGCTGGAGAATTGTGTCATACTTTCAGGACCCTTCATAAGCTTAAAAAACTGTAAGCAATTAAAATGTTTCTACATTGATGTCAAGATTTTCCCAGAATACTTCTTTTTGAGAAGGTTTTCCTAAAGGAGGTTCTGCGTTATGTGTAGATGCTTTGTTTTCCCAGCACCTTGATAGAGCAACCTCTTTACTCTGACAGTCAGGCAAGTCTGATGTGGCTGATTTAGAGCAGAAAGAAGAAAGTTTGAAGGATAAAACCAGAAACAACCCCCAAATGAATCAACTGCAGGAATGGACACACTTTCTTTGTCACATCATTTCTTCGCATCTCACATTATTATGTTTTACTTCTCAGCACCATTGCCATCAGGTTGAATCAATGCAGTGTGATCCCCATCAGGATCTTTTTAATTTGAGAGTTCAAGACTTGTTCCTTGACTTTCCTAGATGGAAGAATTGAGCTTTGCAAAAGCTGTTGTGAAAACTTAGAAGAAAAATAACCAATAGATATAAAACCTCTTCCTGTCTATCTCAATTCTCAATTTTGTCTTTTTCAGTATGTTTCTTTTATTAAATTCACCCAGCACCTTGGACCATGAGAATTACTAATTTTTAAATGCAAGAAATATTTCACAGAGAAAAATTCTATTAAGATTTCTGGACGTATCAGAAAGATACAAAGATCCAAACAGTCCTTTAATTTAGCATTAAGCATTTGTTATAAAAGATGTGACCATGGTAAACTTGTCTTGTATTAATGAGAATGTCCTGTGTTGCCACAGAAGACCAATTGCAATTCAGCAATAATTAATGTACCATTGCAACAAAGTGTCAATGAAAGGTCATACTTTTTAGTGCTTGCCTTTTCAAAACAATTAAGTAATTAATTACTGTTCTCTAACCTCTTGCTCAGTTAAATGTCTTTCTGACAAAAAAAAAATAGAGCTATTTCTTTATATCCTGTCATTCCTGTCAAATTATCTACCCATCCTTTAAGAATGAATGTTTTTCTCATATGGAAGAAGGCAATTGAAATAACACACTAATAATTCAGCCTGCAAATTTTGCTGTTGGGAGGTCTTTGGTGGTCATAATATAAAATAGTTATCCTTTAGAAGTGGCAGATATTATTGAGCCTGTGAAGCTGCAGAGCACTTTCTGCATTTTCTTGTGTGCAGTTCTACAAGAACTTGCTTTTGAATGTTTCTCTTTCTATAGTTTTGTAGCATCTTTTACATAAACATTTTAAGCCAATTATTTATTACTAGTTTTATCTTAGCTGATCACTCCAGTTTCTACATTTAGACAGGATGAGGGTATTCCTAAATGGCCATGAACAGCTACTTTTCACTTTAGTGTAGAGATTTGGAAGTGATAGTACAAATCTAACCAGCATTTTCTATTCATAGCAGACAATTTTTGTCTTCGGGGAAGGTTTTTGCATACTCTGAGAAATGCAGATTTGTCACCTGCCATGCATGTTTTGTTGCATACCACCACATAGCTGCAGCTGGAGGAGACTCTTGCAGCTCAATCAAAACTTAAAAAAATTACTCAAATTCCTACCAGGAGCCACATGGTGCCTTAGTGTGATGGAGCAGGACCAAGCTGCCAATGAAAAAGCTTCTATTTTCAAAAACAATGAGACACAAGGTATTGGCCTGGAGAGAACACTGTTTAGCTCAAGAGCAGTGGATTAATTGGAAAGCAGTTGGTGGAGCAATAACCACAGCTCTTGAACAGTTTATCCACTGAAGTAATTTTATGGTTGCTTAGCTTTCAGTGAGTTAAAATGACTAACAGACCTAACCTGAAATCTGAGATCACTAGACCATGGTATTCTATAAAAGGTCTTGGCATACCTTGTAATTTATCGTAAAAAGAAATAGATGTGCTTTTTATACAAAAAAGTTTTGCTGTAGCAATACATTCACAGGCTTACCATTGTCTTCAAGGGTATTTTGGTATGGGCCACTTTGCTCTTTTGGCATTCTTCCCCATTTCTTGTTTGAAATGTGTATCTGTCTGGAGCAGAAAGTCAAAAGTTATCTGTCACTGGAGAGGTTTGGTGCAGTAAATGATTATGGAGGCCCATATCTTCCTCTAACCAAATTATTATGGTTGATGAAGGCTCTCCAGTATGAAGAATCTCTAACTGAATAAATTTTATTGCCACAGCTCATATTTGAGAGTGAAGATAGAATTCCCATGAAATTTTTTTCCCTGCAGCGTGTTTTCTGCCTGAGTAAATGCTATCTCCAATCCTCTCTGTTTCTGTTTTTGGCAAGGACGTTCATGCAATTAGATACCTGAACCACGTGCAGTAGCCAGCATTCATATGGATATCTAACTGAGGCAGAATGGATCTAACTGAGGGAGAATGGACAGAACATGTTCTACAGAGCCATGCAAATATTTACTTGAACTATCAATGTGCTAGATTTTACTAGCAAAATAAAGTCTATATTTGTAGGACACCTGAGTCACTAGCAGTAATGAATGCAATTTGCCTAAGGTGAAAACATCTTTGTGAAGTAGTACTAACTTAATATTAATATATTGATGTTTTGAAAATATATTTTAATATTTTGATGCATGGAGGAAAGGCTCTTTCTGCAGAGTCCTTCACTGAGCACCCAGAATAATTTGAAACTTAGATGCAGGTCTTGGTTTAAGCTTGTAAATTTTGGTCTTCACACTGGGTTACCTTTACTTTGGGTACTGATATTTAAGGTATATAGTTTATTTACCTGGTTCTTTTCTCTTTGTAGCAGCAAGTAGCAGAGGCAGGACATCTAGCTTTTCATCTAGTATTTCCCTGTATTGGGTTTGTGTGGCCAGGTTTTGGTAGCAAGAGCTAAAGCTTCTGTGAGAAGCTGCCAGAAGCTGCCTCCATGTCCAGCACAGCCATTGCCAGCTGGCTCCAGGACAGACCTGCTACCAGACAAGGTCAAGGCCAAGGCAATCAGAAATTATGGCAGTACTTCTCTGATAACATATTTAAGGGGAAACAAAGTTATTGCACAGATGTAATTGCAGAAAGACAAGAGTGATGTGAGAACATGTGAGAGGAACAGCCCTGCAGACACCAAGGTCAGTGCAGAAGGAGGGGCAGGAGCTGCTCCAGGCACTGGAGCTGGGATCCCCTGCAGCCCATGGAGAAACAACTGTGCCCCTGCAGCCCATGCAGGTCCATGGGGATGCAGAGATCCACCCACAGCCCATGGAGGAGCACCAGGCTGGAGCAGGGAGATGTCTGAGAGGAGGCTGTGACCTCGTGGAAGACACGGGAAACACCCCCCTGGAAGGAGCCTGAAGATCTGTGGACAGAGGAGCCCAGGCTGGAACAGACCTCCTGGCAGGACTTGTGACCCTGGTGGGGGACTCTCAGGAGCAGAATGTGCCTGAAGGACTGCACCCTGTGGAACAGTGACCCACGTTAGAGCAGTTTGTGGAGAACTGTTTCCATGGGATGGACTCACATTGGAGAAGTTTATGGACAGCAGCCTCCCATGGAAAGCATCCCACACTGCAGCAGGGACTCTTTTCTCTCAGAGCAGTGTCAGGAACAATGTGTGAAGAACTGACGATAACCCCTATTTCCTGTTTCTCTGTGCCACTGGGCGGGACGTGGTAGAGCCCCAGAAGGAGGTAGGGGAAAGGTGTTTTTCAGATTTGTATCAATGGTCATTATCCTGCTCTGATTTTGTTAGCGATGAATTTAATTAATATCCGAAGATGTCAGTTTTGCCCATTTTGGTATTTGACAGTGATCTCTCTCTGTCCTTACCTCAATTCATGGACCCTATTTTCTCTCCCATGTCCACTTCTAGATGAAAGTGATAGAGCAGCTTTGGTGGGTGCTTGACATCTAGCCAGGGTCCATCCAATACACCGGTATACCTTAATTTCTTCTTCCTATTTTTCATCTACATGCAATACTGTAGACTTAAGACTAATTTAAATTACCAGCCTCTTCTGAGAGGATAAAGGGGAAGGTGAAAGAATTTGCAGTACAAGTAACATGCCAGGACTCTTCTATTCCTGTGCCAGAGTTAACCAATGTTTTGATCTGGTCATAAAATTAGCATAGTCTACTACTACAGCACTTTGCATAACTTCCAAATTTTGTTCATCTTGTTTGTCAGATTTCTGGATTTTAATATCTGTTTTTTAGAAACTGTTAACTTCCCAACATTATACTAATTATTTTTTTTTAAGATACACATCCTAAAATATATTAGAGCACTGGTTTTATATTTAATAGTGCCTTATTTATTGTACCTGCCAATCAGTGACACAGCCTAGGTTAAGAAATTATTCAGCTGAAGGAAAGAGGACAAGAAGTCTGCCTCAAGGTTTTTAGCTCTCAAAGGATACTAGACAATCACATTTCTTTCCCCAACTGCTTAAGTTGGAATCTGGCTAATCATAGCCTGTGTAATCCAGGAAAGAAAAGTTGGGTGGATAGATTTTTTGGACAACCCCTGCCAGGCTGGCTGAGTTCAAGATCTGTTTGCTCAAAATCTTAAATAATGGTTGTACTTATTTGCACCAAGAGTCATAAACCTCAAAATGTATGTGCCCTCTCAGTACTAGTGTTACATTTCACTTGTGATGAGGTTTGTCCTTCCACCTTATCCTGTTTATCAGTATTGGCTGGCAATGCAGATGCCTGAATTTTGCTGTTTTTCAAAATTCAGGTGTGCCCAGAGCAGCCTGTGGACTGCTTTGTTTCAGTGAGGTAACAGGGTATGGGTTCTACTGTGTTAACAGAACAGTAGGGATAGTTACATCTGTCATAGTTAATATACTGTCTCATTTGCCTGTCTTCACAGGACCTAAATTTGTAAATCTGCAGGCTCAAGGGGTATAAAACCACCACTTGCAACAGTAGGTGGTGAACATGTGCAAGCCTTGTTCATGATCAGTAAGGTGTCTTCATGGACAGTAACAGAGCAGCCACACTTGACAAGCCTTAAGCCCCATTAAAGGCATTTATATACCTTGTATTAAAAATCTATTGTTCTGCACAATGCATAAATGTTGTTATTTGCTTCTGCTGGTCTGCCAGTAAGAATTTTTCTACAAATAGGTTTATTTTCCAGTTTAAATGGATTTTCATCTGTCTTTCAGGGCTTTTGCTATAATGTTTTGTGGTTCTGTTGGAAAGAAGTTACTTTCTTCAGCAAATACCAATCTTCCTGATGTTTTTGCTTAACCATAGCTAATTTTACAAACAGAGAGATTTTTCTGAATGAGATGTAAATTCTGAATCTTTCTGACCATTTATTTGCTGATAGAAGGCAATTGTAACTTGCAGAAACTGGTCTGAAAGAGGCTAAGATTACTCAGACACCAACCTCTCTCCTGATTACTATCCCTGCTTATCAGGGATACACAGAGTGTCTTAACCATCATGTAGCACCTCAGTCAACACTCTGACTATGATGATCTTTTTTCAAAGGGGAAAGCATTTCTGAATACTATTATCTTCTTCATATTTTAACAATCCAGGAAAAAGGGAGAGAACTATTTGGCTGGTAGTAAAATTGGAATTGAATGCCTTTAATTACATTGCTGTAAAACAAAGGTGACATGACAGGGATCTGAGTCTTCTGCTTTTCCTTTTGTATTTCTTTGAGCTTTTCTGGTTTTGGCTGATAGTTCACTGCTCAGCTGCTGGATTTTCAACATGGAGATACATAAAATTGTACTAAATAAAAATTATGCTTTCATAGATTCTCTTTCATATACTGAGCACATGAATTTTATGTACACATGGAGACTGGAGTAGTGGAGAGTACCTGAAAAATACAAAGTACTTCAGATGAATCCATAGTTGCAAACACAAGAACTGCAGAACTGTTTTCTGCTGATAAAAGAAACAAAGCAAACAAGTTTGGCTTTCAGGGACCTTGTTACCTTGGTGACTGTACTTTGAATAGCAATGGGTGGCTCTCAGGTAGCTCTGAACTCAGATAGAAAGCAAACTTCTATACATGGAACAAATCTGAATTTTTTTTTGTTAATTATCTAATAGTAAGTTGTTAGGGGAGAAAAATGGGATGCAGGCTTTCAGCTGATGGCAAACATTTTATCAAAAATGTTTATCTTACATTTTTTGTGGTTTAGATAGGCTCACAGACACCGTGAAATTTAAAAAGCTTTCAAGGTTTTCAACTCTTGATGTTTAAGAGTTTCACAGGAAACTGTGCTAATCAAGCCCACTTGTTCCCTTTACCTTACACCTATTTCTTAGGAGCATCTTCTCAAAAAACAAAGATAGTAAGTTTACACAAATGCGTATAAATGAGAGAATAATGTTGGCATCACATATAACTAATAAATAAATGATTGCAAGGGACAGAGCTTCAGTCTTCTCTCAGGATGTCCTTCTGGAGAAACTCTGAATTTACTCATCTGTCAGAGGAACTGAAAAATCCTGTTCCTAAGAAGCCCAAGTATGTTGAGGACTGGAACCAGATCTCTGTGGAAGAGTGGTTGTGCTGCACTTGACAGGGGTACAAATGCTTCAGCTTCCTGGGGCAGATTGCTAACTGCTTCCTGGGGTACATTAGTAGAATTAGGCACATCTCAGGGCTATTTCAGTTGATTTTATGCATGTGTTTAATGGCATATTAAGCTTATTGTAGCTGAACTGGGAAATAGTTACAGAATTTTTTCAATGTGTCTTCTTTTTCTGGTTTTCCTCACAGCTCCACTTGAGATATATGAGGCTGTTTAACAGTGTTTATTGTCCAGCTGGTTTGCTTTATGGTGTTTTCTTACACTGCTGTGAAATCTCTAGCTTAAAATAGTAACTTGTAACAAAAACACGGAGTTAACTATCAATTTCCATCAATGCAAAGTTCAAGTGTTAATGATCATTGTATGTGCAGAGAAAAAAAGTTTTTTGCATCTCAAAATAAGATCAGTAATTGTTTTTTTTTCTAACAATGGGCAGTAAAATGCAGTTAGAAAGCTCTAGTTCAATGAAAAATGCATATACCAAATTTTAGGGTATTACCTTTGATTTAACCTTGATAATTTTTATGTGCTGTATGAAGTTAATGGAATTACTAAAAGATAAGTAATCAAGTCACTTATTAAATACTTAAGAACTGTTAGGGAGAACTAGGGAGAATGAATGTCAATAGAAGCTTCTGGCAATTCTGTTTGCATTTATCACACAGTTTCTACATTTGCCATGAGTTTGTGTTTTTCATTGAGAAATATTTTTTCACACTTCACACTTTTTTCACTGCAAAATTCACATCCATCACAGTTGTCAAAATTTTCAGCATTACAATGCACACCTGCCCCACGATTCAAGGGCTAGACTTCAATGCACAGAAGGTACCGTATGCACCATTCTTACTTCAGCAGCAAGACTGAAAAATTCATGGCTGCACTTTTACTGCTAGCTACAGGTTGATTATGAATGCCCAGCACAACATTTAGTAAGAAAAATACCAGGATAAAAGTGTTTTTACAAATCTACTTTCTCAAACTCTGTTACTTTGTAAACTTTTAAACTCTGTTGATTTGGCAGCAAAACAGTATATTGAACTGAAGGTGGAATTTTTGAGTGAACTGCATTTCCTAGCTGCAGCAGATTATGTAAACCTAGTCATCCATTCAGTTGTGGAAGATGCTGATGCAGGGTTTGAGAGATTCTGTTTTCCTTCAGACACCTGACATCAGACAATCAACTTAGATTTTACAACTCCGTAACTAGGTCAGCGTGAAAAAACATATTGATTCTTCCTAGGTGGGCAGACTAATATGTGAACGTTTGACTCAGGTAAGTCAAAGGAAAACTTCTGTGCAAGAAGACCTTTCTTGCAGAATAGTGGATATAGATGTTGTGTGGTGGCTTTGACTTAAGATGCTCTAACTGATAGAGCATGTTCCAAGAAGCCAAGTAGGCATTATGTTACTTCAGCAATCCGATCATGTTGAGGCATATCAATATTACGTGCAGTGCTGCTCTGGAAAGACATTGTTTAGGATGAGGAATTTAAATTTATTGACATTTCTATTCAGAATAGACAGAAAGGTCCTGTTGTTTTGTGGAATGGGACCTGTATGTTTATAATCAGAAACAGTGATGTGCATGCAAGTGGTGTACACAAGAATGGTGGTGAGTCATTCGGAGTACTTCTGAAGATCCAAGGGCTTCTGTTCCCTGAACCACATGTTTATGGGAAAGCATATATAAATTAGATGTATTTCAAATAACTAATAAACAGTCTCTCCATTGAAAAGTAAAATATGTATTTCTGTATGAATTTGTGGGGGTGATGGTTACTGATTAAGAATGAGATATGCGATGTGCTGCAAGTCTTGAGGAAGGCAACACTTGCAAACAATTAGAAAGAATGGATTGTCATTAGTCACATCCTATGTGAAATGGAGCTGATAAACTTCCTGTGTCTTAGTTTGCTATCTGCTTTCGAAATGCATTCCCTTCTGCCCCTAAGAAAAAACATTAAATATTCATCACTAAAGAGGCAGTCTGATGGGAACAAGGAAGTATGATGAAAAGGTTCAACTGGTAGCACTATTACTGTGGGGAAGAAAATAAAAAGACTGATATAAAGTGAGAACAGTTAATTCCCTTATCTTCTGAGGTGACAGCCTGCTGCAAAGTATGCTATTTTATGCTATGAAATATTAAATAAGTCTGCTCTCCAGAAAGATCACTGTATCTATGAAGAGGAAGGAGAGGTAGAAAGCTCTGATGGTTTGCTCTAAGAACTTGTTAATTGTTGTCTGATTATCTGATAAATCCTTCTGCAGGATTTGTGGGAAATCCCAGAGGTGAAGTTGCTGGTACTTTATACAAAAACATTTTTTTTTTTGTTTCTTTTGGGTGGTATCAAGTCTACCACAAAGGGCAAACTTCAAAGAAAAATCATGTAAACCAGTATGTTATATGCAGTTTAGCTATGCTAAATAGATTCTAGACTTTTCTTAGAATTTTCGTAAGAACATAGAGTTGTCTGAACTGTGTCTCTACTTAAATTGTGTATGATACAGCATATACTGGTAATCTATTTGCATCGTTGACACTGATCTATTTTTTGCATCGACACTGATAACAGGGCTGAAAAGTAACTCATGGTCGGTACTGAGAAGTATTCCTTCAAAGCAAGAGTGTCCATTTGGCAAGATGGGAGAAAGGCTTGCCAGTTCTCAGTTTGCCCCTTCTTAGCAGGCAGTGCCAGTTGCATTAAAAATCCCAATATATGATTTGTATCAGCAGAAGCTACTTTCAGGGCTCAAAGTGAGATACACAAAATGTTTTCTCTGTTCCTTTCCTCCTCTCATCTTGCTGCTTGCAACACAAATGCAACTTCTGTATTGAATTCTGCTGTGGCTGTGTTCAATACTGCTGCTATAAAAATAAAACTGAAGCTTGGTTTGGTTAACCTGGGTAGCTCAATATGCTGGAATGGGCGAACCTAATTCTTACTGCAGGCATCAGAAGCCTGGAGGGATTTCTGATATCATTTTACAGCTGGAGGAAGAGACACAGGAAGGTTGAAATACTTTATTCATGGCCAAAAATGAGTTAGAGAAGAGATGAAAGGCCTTGGAAGATCCTATACTGCTTAAAGCTAGGTACAGAATTATTCTTGTTAGAATAATCTTAACAAGATTATTAATCTGCAATCTGCAAAACCATGCCTTTTTCTCTTCCATCATAGAGGAAGTATGCTCCAAGACCTCAACTCATAATGGCTGGGCTGAGAAGGATAGACATGTCAGGGATAATGCAGACTCAGTTTGAATTCCTGCACCCTCTTCTAAGGCAAGATCTTGAATTCTCCATGCTGCTGATCCCTCCCTTTGTATTTTCTTTTTTCTTCTCAATTTTGTATGAAATTAGATCAGACTATTGGACTTTCTCTTGCTCAAACAACTGAGCCAAAGACTTGAGTTTATATCCCTGCTTTAGACTGATCTCACTGAAATCACTTTCCAAGAGCTTTCTCAGGTGAAAGGTTATTTTGAAGTGCTGCAACTGCCTGTGAAAATGTTGTGAAGGATTTCCTTTTTCTGTGCCAAAGTAAAGTTTTCAGCAGAGTGAAGCTCTAGAAAAGATTTCTGGGAGGAGCAGATGGACCACAACAGTCATCTGTTTCAGAGTTCTAGTCTTCAAGTAACAGTACACTCAATTACTACAATTTTACAAGCATGCTTTCTGAAATACAAAAAAAAAAAAATGAAAAAGAGAGAAAGAGAAAAGAAGGCAAGCTTATTGAATATTAAGTTCTTAGAAGTCAGTTGCCAGGGGCTCTGTTTTCATTAATTAGCTCTTCATTCTGTCTAACAAGAAGGATTTAAAATTGGCTAACTAAATGAGGAAGGGGTGGTGCAATTGAAATGCCATTAATTCTGGCTGCAACCCC
Organism: Cinclus cinclus; assembly: GCF_963662255.1. Lineage (NCBI taxonomy): Eukaryota > Metazoa > Chordata > Aves > Passeriformes > Cinclidae > Cinclus > Cinclus cinclus. The sequence continues at coordinate 42,365,624 of NC_085084.1, read as the reverse complement.
TGCAGAATGGATCCTGAGCTTGGCTGGTACAGCCCAGATGCAGGATGCTGGGGTGCACAGTCTCTGTTTGCAATCATGGGTTGTCATCCTTTCCTCCTGGTTCCTAGGATTTTCTTTTAAAAGTTGGCACAACTAAATTGAACCAGCTGAGGATATGGGCACACCTAGACTGTTGTTGACTAAGTCAGAGTGGAAATCATTAGCTCTTTGATAAAGTAGGAAAGTCAGCATCTGAGGTACCACTGAGAATATTTCCATAACCTGTTATCTGATCTGAAATCAGGAGGAGTTTGTGCTGAGTGCTTCAAACAATTTCTTGAAAGGCTGTCAGTATTTGCCAATAAGCCCCCCTCCCCCATTTTTATTTTTAAAGAAGTGGCTTCCTAAATGCTAGAAAAAGAGCTAGTTGCATTCTCACACTTTTTCAGATAATACTTCCAGTAAACTGCTGTATTTTTATTCATCCCTGCTTTAATAAACTAAATTCTCAAGCAGTGCCTTATGGCAATAAACCAGATGGAAACAATAATTTGCGTATCTTGGGAGAGCAACATGCAAGCTATTCAGAGATAGAGGGGAAAACCACTCAATATTATACATAAATTACTGTATTTTAGCATTTACTAGGCAACAATTGTTTCATTTTATTTAGCTATCTATTTATTGTTTTCTCTTGCAACTACCTTAAAGTAAAATAACACCATTAAGTTTTCAGAATAAGTAATTATGATGATTGGTACTTAGTTCAACTGCTCATCTTTCCAAATGACACAATTATTCATAGAATCCTAGAATGATTTGCATTGGAAGGGACCTTGAAGATCATCTAGCTTCAATGTCCCTGCCATGGGCAGGGATACCTTCCACTAGACCAGGTTTTGCGCAGTCCCATCTAGCCTGGCTTTGAACGCTTCCAGGAATGGGGCATCCACAACTTCTCTGGACAACCTGTTCCAGTAGCTCTCCACCCTCATAGTAATGAATTTCTTCCTAATGATCTACTGTAAACCTACTTGCTTTGAGAGTTTGAAACTATCCCTCCTTATCCTGTGATTGTGTGCTCTTTTATAAGGTATCTCTCAGTCATTTTGTAGGCTTCCTTCAGAAGGAAGGCTGCATTTAAGTCACTCCAAAACATTTTTTTTTTCCAGGATGAACAGCCCCAGTTCTCTCAGCATTTTCTCATAGAGGTGGTGCTCCATCCCTCTAACCATCTTTTTTTGCTTCTTCTGGAATTGCTTCCAGCAGTTCCATGTCCTTCCTGTGCTGGACCCCAGAGCTGGATGCAGGGTTCCAGCTGGGGTCTCACCAGAGCAGAGCAGAGCAGAATCCCCTCCCTCCCCTGCTGCCCACACTGCTTTGGATGCAGCCCAGGACTCGTTTGGCTTTCTGGGCTGGGAGTGCCCATGGCTGGGTCATGTCCAGCCTCTCACCCACCAGCACCCACAAGTCCTTCTCCCCAAGGCTGCTCTCCAGCTGTTCGTCCCACAGCCTGTGCTGATACCATGGGTCTCCATAGCCCAGTTGCAGCACCTTGAACTTGGTCTTGTTAAACCTCATGAGATTCCCATGGGTCCAGTTCTTGAGCTTCTCCAGGTCCCTCTGGATGACATCTCATCCTTCCGGTGTGTCAACAGCATCACTCAGCTTGGCGTCATGTGTGAATTTCTTGAGGGTGCACTCAATCCCTTCATCTCTGTCACTGAGGAAGAAATTAAATATGAAATAGCACAGGTCCCAGTTGGACACCACTTTTCACCATGCGATGTCTGTCAGGACTTTAAGCCATTGACCACTATCCTGTAGATGCAGAATCTGAGTTGGCTTATTTTACAACTTAGAAATACATTTGTCCACTGAAAGTAACATGATAAAACAATCTTAACAGGTATTAATTAGAGGCATTTTAGCTCCAGATTTCACAAAATAAAATATAAAATAGTCATAACTGTAGTGTCTGACATTTATTTTCTTTAGATTTTAGGCTTCACACCTTAGAAAACTAAAATTTCTCTCAGTCAGCTGAGTTTGATTTACATTTAAAATGCACTTAGGGATAGTGATTGTAATCTGCTGACTAATTACTAGGTTTTAGATGTTTTGTCTAATTCAAATATGACCAAGAATGACAGCTGCAAAAAATATCAGCTGACTATCATGGGCAGGATTTTCTTAATTTTTGTTTGTTTGGCTTGAGGGTGGGTAGGATTCTTGTTTTGTTACTGATTTGGGATTTATCACTTTTTTTTTTTTGTCCTTCTTCCAGCATGAATCATCACAAAAGGCCTTCTTAGTCTTACTTTATGCTGAAAGAAATTTTATAACGTAGTAGATAAGTGCTTGTATCAGCACTTGGCTGTAAGGAGGTGGCCTGAAATCAAACTGAAAGACACTTTTCTCTGTCTGAGTGAGCCGTACTAGCACAGTGGAAGGTAATAGGTAAGTAGTAGATAAATACAATGAAGCAAGGAAATCTCATGGTATTTCTTCTGTAAACTAATAGTTTCTCAGCAGAAATGTTTCACCATGTTCAAATAATCATTTATATGACTGCTGCTGCAGTGGTGAGGCTGTCTAGGGATATTTTGTGCAGGTTGAGTGGCTTTACATTTTGGACAGATTGTTCTAGTTCTATGACTGCTCTTGTAAGAAACCTTGGTTTTGGCAAATCAATAATCTTGGGAAAGTCCTTGTGAGATTTCCAGTTGGTGCTGTTGGTCCTGACACAGCATTTTCTACTCATATTGTATGATTTCCCTGCCCCTTGTCTTCAACCAAGAAAGAATTATTAGTGATAAGACAGTTCCATCAGTGTACTCTCTTTGAAATTAAGACTACAGGGAAGTGTTTGCATGGGTTAATACCACAAGATTTTGATCCTTACATTTGCCACTTAGCAATATACTTAAATAAGGAGTGGATGAAAGGAAAACGATGCATGCAGAGCATTTATGCTTAATACAAGTATACAAGTTCTGATGTTTGGCCCTATTTAAGTCCATTTTGGCCATTTTCTCTTATAAACCAGTGCTGAGTGGTTGTAAATTATACTGTATATCAATAGCTGCCAGCAGGAGTACCTGAATCACAGGAACCATCTTTTCTCTCATTCCTGCACCACAGCACCCTGAAACTGCTGAAGGGAAAAGAGGGAATGTACAGACAGGTGAGGTGTGCTTCTCCCTCATCTCTGCATAAGCAATGGGGAGTGACTGTGATAGCTGCACCTGGCTTAAGGTGGACTTGTCAGACCCCTCCTGGAGTATTGCATCCAGCTCTGGGGTCCTCAGCACAGCCTAGACATTGGCTGGTTGGAGTGAATCCAGAGCATGCTCCTGGAGTAGAGGCATCTCTCAGGGTTACTCTTGTAGCTGGGACCTTCATTGCTGCAACAGATTCTTGGTAAGTGATTAATAGCATGTTAAACTTTGAGATTTTAGCTAAGTGATATGAAGCATTACATATATAATCCTTTAGATATAAAATATCAATCACATCTAGGACTAAGTCTGGATATACCCCCACATAATCTGAATCAGGTATTTAGAATGCAAGGGGATACTTTCTGAATCTCATGACTCAATTGGAAGGTCCCACTGAGAGTTTTGCCTGACCTTGTTCTCTACACAGCAAATGTTGAAGGGTACCTTGTATTCAAATGTTAAATCACTGTTGTAGCTACTGTTGTACTTTGTTAAATCACTGTTTTATAGCAATAAATATACTCCTACTTCTCTCTTACAAGTGAAACTCATCACTCATTCTGTCACAGTGGCAAAAGAGTGGCCAACACATCTGTCTTTTCCTTTTTCCTGAGTTCTTGTCTAAGCAGTACTTCTTGGGCTGAACTGAGAGAGGTTGTGATTTAAATCCCTTTCAGTCCTTTATGTTGATTGAAAAGGCACGGAATTGAACACCTGGTACTGTACTCACTTGTTTGACTTTGATGTATACACATACTTATCTTCTGCTTTTGTGATTATATCTGTTCTTCTAACACCACAGTCTGTAATATGAATGTCCATGTATATATATATATATATACATATATGCTGTTTATTTATGTATCTTTTCTCTGAGAGGCTTTCTTCTATATACAGTGTGTTGTTTTTTGAAAGTAGAATTTAAAGGGCATGGGTGTGTCTTTGTTTCCCACTGCAGTAAAGTGTCATGAACCTGAGATTATCCTGAAACTTTATAGCCAGTTTTCATTGATCTACCTCGGTCAGCCAATTAATTTTGCATTTGCAGAAGTAAGATATTACACAGGACTTTCTAGATGTTCAGTAAGGAAGTTTTCGCAGATACATGTACTGTATATGAGTTGAATCTCTCTTAGTACTCTTCAAATTCTCTTTAAATTGACCAATGGGCTGCAAAGATATAAGGAAAATATAAAGACCTATTTTTTCCCAGGGTGTAGTATATATACTACACAGAGTGTGTGTCTGTATGAGAAAGGAAGACTGCATCTTTCCAAAATGAAAGGGCAAAAACTGACAAATCATGCAGTAGGGTGATGCAGAGGTCCTCTTACACAAATAGTCTCTCTTGCCTTGATATATTGGTGTTTTTGAATGCAAACTATATGCTTTGGGATTTGGCTTATTTATACCAACTGGAAAAGACAGTTTCCATTTTGTTGCTAAACAGCTTAATACCAAACAGGGGTTTGCAGCTGTGTCTGTGAACAGAACAAACTAGGAGCAGTTTTAATGTTCTCTTAGATCACCTCCTTTTTGCCTCTTATACTAAGTATATTATTAAGAGAAAGCTCACATGCTGTGGGCACAGGAGATGCACAGTCTCCAGTAGATCACAGCTGCTACAGTGCATTCACTGAACATTTATTACAGTGATTTGTGTAATGTAGTCTGTTATCTCATATTTAGTGCCCAGTGAATCTCTATTTCCACAGAATCACAGAATAGATGATGTTGCAAGAGACCACACTGGGCCATCTAGTGTAACTCTCCTGTTCAAACAGTGTCATCCTAGAGTACTCTGCACAGGACTGAAAACAGGTGGTATCTGAATATGTCCAGGGACATATTCCTGCACACTACTAAAAGGTGCCTGTCTTCATCCTTTTGGCACCCTCTCATCAAATACTTGCAGATATTGATGAGATCCACCCATCTCTGCCTACCTCTCCAGCCTGTCAAAGTTCCTCTAAGGCCTGTGGCTTACTGGCCACTGCTCCCAGCTTTGCTGAGAAGGCATCTCCCCCTTCAACCAAGTTGCTGATGGATAAGTAGAAGAACACTGGGCCCAGTATGGAACCTTTGGGGACATCAACCAGTGAGAGGCCTCCAACTACATCCTGTGCCACTGACAGACCCTCTGGAACTTTGCTGTCTAGTCAGTTCCAAATCCATCTAATTGTTCACTCATCCAGTTCCCATTTCCTGAGTTTGCCTAGAAGGGTGTTATGAGAGAGAGAGTTGAAAGCCTTGTGAAGCTGACTTTTGCCAGTCTTTTGGATGTGAAATGAGAAAATGGAATCTACAAAGCTTAGGAGAATAAAATGTGCTGTAAAATGATATGTGGGTGGAAAAAAACAGAAATTAAATAAAATGCACTGACTTCTCATTTCTCTTCTCACTTCCCTTACTCTGAGAAAAACAGTACCTAAGAGCAGAAGAAACTCTACATGCATAATCTCCCTGTGGCAAAACAGCTTTAAGGTTCCTCTGAATGAAGAGTTAAACCTCTTACATTTTCTCCTTCCCACTGTATGTAATTACATGTGTAGTAATTAGGCTTATAAAACACAATACTTGCATAATGGGATGAATGAATTCAGGAAGAGAAGCCTTTATGTGAGAAGTGTTCATGTGTTTTTGCTTTAGTTACTACCTTAACTTAATTTGTATATGATTAAAAAGAAAACAGAAAAGCAATAATCCTGTTGGAACTGTTCCTGCTGGGAATATTGATCAGACTTGCTGCATGTGGCTGTTCTAAAAAAACAGAAAAAAACTTAAGGAACACTACTTGTGTGTTCATGTGAACATGTGTTTCACATGAGGCAAAACATAACTAAGAGAAATAATATTGTGGACACAGTAAAGAAACAACTGTCTCGGTAAATTAAGATCAAGTGTTTAAGCTCCCTCTTTGGTCATCTCTCTGTTGATATTACTGTTATAAATTACTCACCACAATTGGGTAGGTCAATCAATAAGGCAATTTATTAATTTGTTGATAAGGAACAGGCAAGCAGCACTGGGGATGCAGGGAGCCTGTGCTCCACCAACACGTCCGTCCTACCCCTGGTCACTGCCCCTTTTATAGGCAGCTTCTTGGGCTGTGTCATGCCTTCTGTGCTGGGGTACAAGTCTGAGCAAACCCAAACATGTTGGCTAGCACTCAAGAAGCAGTGGCAACAAGCCCCCACCAGGTCTGGACAAGGCTCAAATGTTCTCAGGATATGCTTCTAGCAAGCAGGTAACAGCAAGTGACAAGTCTGTTCATGTTCTCACAAGCCTGCATTTTCCTTTTACATAAAAAGTGGATACAATTCATAATTATAGTGGCAAAAAATACATAACAGCAAAAAGCCAGAAATTCACAGCAAAGTGATTTTAATAAATACAATGAAATTATTATATTTTGCTTAGTTTCATGTCTATGCTTTACTTTAAGTTCTGTATTCTTCTTTATACTGATCCCATTGTGTGTTTCTATAGTGACACGAATCACTATGTAACATCTCACATTACTAACAGCAAATAGAATGCTTCTGTTTTGTAGACATGTTTCTTTCAGGATAAGCTGAAGCCTGGATGCTGGGAAGGGGACTGGAAAGTAAGAGGATTGTACTTCTGGTCTGCTTGTGGGTCACACTGCTCCTGAAGAAATAATTTTACTGTTCTGGTTGTGGAGTCAGAGGTGGAAAAGTTCAAGCTGGGGTCAGTGGGACAGGACAGCGTTCACTTATGCCTTACTTAAGGGAGCTTGTTGAAATGTTTTATCATTTATTTCATTATTTTATTATTCAATTTAATTTTATTTTAGTTTAGTTAATTTAGTTTACTTTATTTTCTCTTTTGGTTTGGTTTGTTTTGGTTTGTTTTGGTTTATTTAATAAATATGCCAGCAAGTTGAAAGCTTGAACCATTTGGCCTTAGAAAATGAACCGGAAAATATATGGGGTTTCTTGGGGTTTATTGCAACCTACCTTAGAAAATAAAACTGCACTCACTTCCTCAGAAAACACAGTTCTGAGAACGTTTTTTTGGCTTGGAACTCAATCACATCTTTAAACAGCTTTACCTGAGTACCTGTATACCAGTTGTATTGAACACTCGTGCTTAAGAAACAGTCCAAGTCCAATAACATGCAAAAATGTGTTGTAACAGTGAAGTTTTAGTTGGTTGTCTAGATAAGAAACAGGTGAGTTCTGATTAATAACACAGTTTATATCCTTGGGTTCACAGCAAGACAAATGCTCTGTGAATCTGCTTTTGTTCAGAAGGAGTTACAGGTTTGGTATCAGGAGTTATCTGTAAGGGCCACCTGTGAGTCTGTTAGGTGGAGAATAGATCTCCATTGCAGAGAAGTTGAGAATGCAGGCTGGCCTGACTGAACTATATTAATAACAGAATTAGGAAATGTACTTGTGGCAGGACATACAGAATTTGGGACTGTTTTGCATTTCTTTTGGCAGGTTGTTCTGATTTTCCTCTTGTGTGCTTGAAACATGGCTTACTGACATGAGAAAATTCTCTTGTTTGTGGAGTCAGTTTGTCATCTTCTGATCAGCATGTCTGCAAGAGAGAACAGCAACATGTGACAGTTGGACACTTTGAAGCTTTTGATGTGAATGTGCCCTGATGATTCCAGACTCTATAAATATCAGTAGAACTCAGTAGTATCTCCACAAGGTATCTGAATTAATTTAGGAGGAATATGCACTACTTTTATCATAGAACTTAAATGAACAGTGCTGCAAAAAGCAGTAAAGATACGGGAAAAAAAGGTCTAGTGAGTTTTGTGAAATGAAATCTCTCCCCTTCAGAATTAATGAGTTCTTTCAGAAACAAAGATTAACTCTAATGCCAGTTCTGCACTGAAATTTTAAGTGATTGGAATCATTAAAAAAAAAAAGTGGCAGCATTTACTTAAATAGTTGATATATCTAATATTGGTGGGCAATAAGCTTTGCACTTTACAGGAGGACTGTTTTGCAGAAACCAGACAGCACTCTTATATTCCTTTGCATAAATTGTGAAATAATCTTCTTTTAGAAGTGCTCATATTGTTTTCTTTTAAAGATGCTGTGGAGTGAAAGTTCACAGGCATTTTAACATATTTAATTATGATCTAGTAAGGACAAAGTAAGACTTCAAGCTCTATCAGAGCAAATAACGTAAGTTAAGGAAAAAGTTTGTTGAACACAGGCTATATAATAGGATAATTATTAAGGTAACTTCTGAGGCTAACCCATTATTTCAGCATCACGGTTAAAAAAAAGCACAGTTAAAAAAAATGCTTCAGGATTCAATTCTCCCTCTTAGCAAGTATTTGATAAAATTCTCTCTCTTGAATGACCAGATGGATAGGTTTTTAGATTTTTCTCTGTCGCACATCTTCCTCCCTAAGAGCCATCAAACTGAGATGGTGTAGAGACTCTGATACTTAATTTTAGCTGGTGGGTTTGCCTACCTTGTCTAGTTCTGTTTAATCACCCATCTCCAAGAAACATGATTCTTCCAGGAATAAATAAGTGACTATTCCTGGGCTAAAGCTGCCTCAAATTAAATTGACACTAGTTCTTTCCTAAAAGGACCTACCTAGACTGCATGACTTTCTAAAATCAAGCTTATACTTCATGTGAGCATTATCTGCTGTGAAATTTTAAAAATTTTCTTCCAGTCTGCTGGCACATGTACAAGGAAGAGCAAAAAAGTTGATGAAGGGTGTGGAGCACAAGTCTGTAAGGAGTGTCTGAGGAAGCTGGGGTTGTTCAGCCTGGAGAAAAGGAGGCTCAGGGTTGACCTTATCACTCTACACATACCTGCAAGGAGGCTGTAGCAAGGACTGGGTCAGCCTCTTCTCCCAGGTAACAGGAGACAGGACAGGTGGAAATGGCTTCAGATTTCAGAAGGGAAGGTTTAGATTAGATGGAAAGAGTGATCAAACATTTGAACAGATTTCCCTGGGAAGCAGTGTAATTGCCATCCCTGGAAAGTTGGGATGCTTAGGGACATGTTTTGGTGGCAGACCTTGCAGTATTAAGCTAATGGCTAGACTCCATGATGTTAGAAGTCTTTTCCAGCTGTAATGATTCCATGATTCAACGATCACACAAAAATTATCACAAGAGTGTTTATTTCTGTCCTTTTAATGCTTTCTGTTTCACTCTGAATTGAAAGAGGAAAAATAAAAAGATTAATTAAAGGACTTCAAAGCAATGGCTACATAACTAGAAAGAGTCAGGATCTCCCTCCCCCATCTTCCAAAGTTACTTACTTCTCTTTGAAAGACGTGAACTGTGGCAGCCATGCTGACATGCCCCTTGGAAGGCTGCATTTTTGAACACAAAGTATGATCTAGTTTGTTATGGGTTAAACCCAGTAGGCAGCTTGGGGCCACACAGCTGTTCAGTCACTTCCTACAGCAAAAGAGGGGAGAGGTTCAGAAGGGCAGAAATATGAAAACTTGAGATAAAGACAGTTTAATAGGAGGAGTGGAGAAAGGAAAGAAAATATGACAAAATTCAAGTGATGCAAGAGCAATCACACATCACAAGCTGCCTGGTGTTCAACCAATCCCTGAACAAGGGTGACACTGGAAAACATTATTTCAGTTAAGGAGAGGCACGTGTCATATGAGAAGAGGCTCCCAGTGAGTTGGGTTTGTTCAGCCTGGATTAGAGAAGTGTAATGGGGAAATTCCATTGAAGTCTTCAGATAAATAATGGCAAGTATAGACAAGATGGTATGATACTCTTCTTTAGGGTCTGTAGTGGTAAAAGGGGAGGCAAGAAACAAAATCTACAAGAAGAGAAATCCTAATTAGATACTCATAAGCTTTTCTCTGTGAGGATGACAAAATGCTTGAAGAGGGGCCCAGAGGGTCTTCATCCTTGGAAATATCCAAAATGTGGCTGATCGCAGTCCATCTAACTGGTCTGAATGATGTGTTTGAAGTAGATGACCTCCAGATATCTGACCTCCACATATCTCCAGATATGTGTTCTATTCTTTGACTCTGTGGTCATCTTAATGGAATTTTTTAAATCCCACAATTAAGTGGGGTCTTTTGATAATAGACCCCCAAATCTTTCTTTTGAAAATAGACAGTAGTTTCCTAATATCTGTATTTTTTATATTCTTCCATTCTGGTTTTGCTTTGGTCATGCATATTTTGATGCAAATTCATTGGAGGATAAGCTTGTAAATAATCTACAAATGATTTCTTACGTTTCCCATTTCTTGTGCTCAGAAAAAAAAAAATTCTGAAAATGCCATAGATAATTCTTTTTAAATTATTTCTGTTATAATTTAGCTTCTTCTTCAGCTCAGTAAGTGTCTAGAAGCAGAACATTATTTCTTCAATTAATGTGTTATTCTTCATTCAACAATATTTAGGTTTTCTTTCTACTGCCTGTGTTTTGATAGTCAGCAATGGAGTTTTAAATGTTCTTTACTGCATATTCAAGTTACAAACTTGACAAACTATTGCACTGACCTTTAACAAGACTGATGTGAACTGGGAGTTGGAGAGCTGACAGGGATGGATGCTTCTTAGAAAGACTGGAAATTACTGTTCCACTTGCAAAGGTTAAGGTTTCAGTTCCTAATGCAACAGCCTGGAAGGAATAGCAAACACAGGCTGCTATGAGTGAGTCTCTGTGAAATTCAGGGGCTGTGGAAGGTTGGCTTGACCTGTCATCTGTTTTCTTATTTCATGTTTCCCTGTCTATGGCTGTAACCTTTCTGCTGCACAAATAACATCCAGATCTTTGGAAAGCAGTTTGTCTTCGTGTTGTGTGTTGTCTGTCTGACAGGCAAAGGCTAAACACAATTCTCTCCTGGCAAAGCCTGCAGAGGATCAGTAGAGATAATAATTAATTGAAAAATGTTATATGACACCAATTCTGGGTTCATGAGTCTGTCTAAAGTAATTAAAAATAGATTTTTGTGAGAAAATGTACTAGTATTTAAAATTATAAAAATCATAATGAAGGGCTGCAGATGGGGAGTTGCTTTTGCTTTTGGCTTGTGCAAGGGCTTATGAATGAATCAAAGTAGTATTCATCTAAATTCATTGTATTTTAAATAAAACAGATCCACTGCTCAAGTGATGATAAGATACTGGGCTATTTAACCATCTTCTGGTAGTTTGTGAGAAACATTTTAGAAAGCCCCATCTCCTATCTGTGTTATGATTTACACTGTTATATGCATTAAATATATACTCCCTTGCTAATTCTTCAGTGAAAAACCATAGCTACATAGCTCTAGAGAGAAGCCCGTTGAGAGAACGTTGTCATCAGGAAATATACAGTGAAACAGAGAGATACAAAATGGCTTTGAAGATAATGTTTCTGTTTCAATAAGGGTTCTGATCTTCAGTTTGAAGAAAATTGTGATTTAAAGCTAATTTTGATTCCATCACAGTTTGGGATGGGGCCCATGAAGCAGAGATGTAAAGGTTTGTTTACTGCGGTTTGCCTCTTTTAGCTTTTAAGAAAGGTAACCAAAAAGCTAGATTTCCTCGATATTTTTTGCTGTTCCTGTCCTTCAAAGAACCAGTTCTGTTGTCACTCACAGGGAAATTTTCTACACCAGAGAGAATAATTCACTTCACCTTGAGAGAATCAAGCTAATGACAACCTTTTAAAATTGTGAGACCAAAAAAATTACATGGAAATCACATTGACTTCTCACTTAATCATAACTTCTGTCTACTTTTCAAACTGAGTCTAAAATAATTTAAGCATAAGGCCATCACCTATGAAACATGTTTTGCTCAGACACGAATTTTATCTGTACTTTTCCTACTACTATATTAAGTCCTGTATATATAAAAAAAACCTAATAATGCCAATAACTTACATAGAAGTTACAGCAACTCCTCTCTTTTTGCTATGTAAATGGACTAGCTTTATGTGTTATGGTACTCACATCCAGGAGGAAGATACATAGCATTCAAAGGCATAACTGTCTTTCTTAAAATCTGTGAGGTATTGTGGAGAAAAATGTTCTGGAGCAGAGAGGCTGGAGAGATTGAATAACTTTTTTCAAATGAGATATTTATGTCATATCCTAAGATTTTAGCACTATAAAGCAAATGGGTTGCACCAAGTTTGAAACCAAATGGCAGGAGCTTGCTAAATTTGAGTATATCTCAGTTTAGCATAAGCCATTAAAAGAAAAACTTAGGTTTGCAGATTTTTTTTAATTGTATGTGATCTTAATTTTCTATTCTTGTGGTGTGTGATGAACAAATCTTTACCTTTATAAACTGACTTTGTTACACAGAGAAAAAAACTTGGAGCTTTCCTTACATCAATTCTAAATCACAACTTTTATCCTACATCATTGTATCTGTCTAGCTTTAGAAAGCCAAGTGAAGGGAATGAATGAAGTATTCCTACCTCACAACAAAATTTTGCATATGTAGAAAACTGGGAGGAGTGAAGAAACCACTTTGAGAACTGTGTGCTCCATGTAGCATCTGGTTTGACAATATATTAATGCTTTTGGCTGAAACTAATATATGTCAGAAAGGGAAGTTAATAGAATACAAAGAAAAGAGAAAAAAATTATAATTGTCCTCCTTTGTTACTGCTCAGCATTTAACTACTGTCTCTAATCCTTCCTTGAAACACTTTTGTATTATCAGAGGCACAGAAATATGCTGCTCTTGTATATGTGCAATATGCTACTCCCATATATATGTGAGGGACAAAACCTAATTTAAATTATCTCAAACAAATTTTCATTTTACTTACAGCAGCTAACACAACTAACACATCCCGCATCGCCTCAGCAATACATCCTGCATATGTTCTTTATGGCTTAAGGGTGAGAAAGTTCTGAGTGTACCGTGTCAGTTCTGTGACTGTCACCAGGAGTACTCCAAAAGTGATATGTGCCGGGAAAACTCAATACTAGAAACAGGAGCAACAGGAAATGCAGCAGATCACAGAACTAACAGTGAAGGGCTGATCTGAACAGTTTTCCCTTGCTATGCGGGAATCCTACCCTTTGCAAAGACCTGAGATGTTCTCTCAAAATTAGTGCTGAAGACAGTCCCAGGTAAAATTCCCTAGGATATTTCCCTACGATTATTTCCCTAAAATAATTCTCTTTCTGAGCCACTCACAGCCATACTGCTTAAGGGATCATTCTACTACTCAGACTAACAGACTATCATAGCCATAGCTGTGTCTTAATCTGCTGAGTCTTTAAGCCAGGGAACTGCTGTACTAGGTGGAAAAGAACCATCACAACAGATTGCCTTCACTAGCAGCCCAGGCTTTCCAACAACAATTAATTATTACCAGTGTTGTGGTTATGTTCTATTTAAAGAGGGACACAGAAAGCCCATTAGTCAATATAGTCTTTCAGCTGTGAAAAAGATTTTGCTTATATGATATCACAATTTTAAGCACTTCTTCATTTTTGAGATCTATATATGATGGCCAGGTGTCTTGCACCAGGATTTATTTATGTTGCTTTGTTTTGTTTTTGTTTTTCTGGCTCCGAAATGAAAATATTGTTTTACAAAATAATTTGAAGTTTTGATCAAGACCTCAGGATCAAACCTGTCTGTGAAAAGAACGAAATCCTTAAAATAAGTTGGATTATCTATCCCTTCAACAGAGACATGAAGATTCCCGTTTGCATTGACCAACTGTGGTAATTTTAGAAGAGATGTGCATTATGGTACCACCGCTTTACTGCTGGTCAAATTAAAGTTCCAAAGCTGAATGCAATGTTTTCAAAGCAGTCAGTGTACAACTCAGCCAAGTGGAAAGAAGACTCATATTTTACATTGATAGAGAAAATTTCACAGCATGTCGATGTACATAGAATTATGCTTGTTCCGTTTATAATGCTGCACAAAATACTCGCTGCAATTGAAGGCAAAAATGAGCAAAGAGGGTTCTACGCTCAGTGCATGTCTACTTGGAGGTGTGGTAATTTTCTGATATGCTGTTTTCCATTCCTTTAATACAACCATCTAGATGCTCTGAAAACCAGGTTTCTTTTAACATACCATGTTTGTTTCTGAGGAATAAGGAAGCACCTGGTTTAAGGAAAATAGAGATTGTCTTCTTTAACTATTTGTTGCTCTTCTTGTCCTCTCTCCAATCCTACAAGTAAATATAATATACCACATAGAAGTCTTGCTTGGGATAAATGATAGGTTTTGGATATAATTGAGCAAAGAAGCAAGACGGACGGAAAGCAAATCTATGAATATTTGCAAAAATATCAAGAAAAAATATCAAAAATGTATAACTAAAACATGTAACTAAAGAAAAAAAATAGATCTGACCAGCGAGCAAAATCCTGAGAAAAATGTTTCAGAAGTGATAAAAATCTATCTGTAAATGGCATTTGACAGGTAAAATGTGGAAAGCTAACTTGTCTGTTTATCAAGTGGATCTGCACTCTTCAGTCCCTATTCAATGAATCTTCTTGGTTAATCAAAACTGTCTGAATAAAATAGCAACTTTAAATGTGAAAAATGCAAATGTAATTTTAAATGTAAAAAGAGTAATTTCAGAATGCTCTTATCTGACCTCTCATCTGAACTGTTTTAGCCAGATTTCCACTTTTTGCTTTCAGCTGTAGCAGCTGTCATCAAGGTCACTAAGGAGACCTTCTTGCCAGAATGAGGGCCTGCTTTCTGCATGCTTCCCTTCAGATCTCCATTCTGGATTTTTTCTTCTCATAGGATGTCCTTCACTTTTTACTTCCAGGGGTGTTACCCTGCTAATTCCCCCAACACAACTGACAATAAGGTCCTTCCTTGCTCTGTCCTCCTCCACTGATATTGTCCAGATCTCTCAGTTCTTTATCTTCCTTTTCTATGATCAGCCCCTAGGATTTTATCATCTGCTCCAGAGTTTCAGCTGCTACATACTGTAAAATGTACTTCTTTGCAAGTAATAGAGCAGTCTTCCATCTGGAAAATGGATTAATTCCATTATTTATCTTCAGTTATACATAGATGTTACCTATTTATTTAAGAAAAAAATATCCATAAGATGTTTAGACTCATAAGATGTTTAGAAAAGTTTTATTACTCTGCCTCTTACTGTACCTCACTTCTGTTTCCCACCTTCTTCTTTCCTTCTCTCCTACTCCTCAGACTCCTTTCTCCAGATGAGTTATGAGTTAATGACTTCTCACAACCCAAATATCTGTTACATTTGCAATGTAAGGTTTTTTGGTTTTTTCTAACCAATATAACAACTATTATTACAAAAAAAAATCTATTTAAATGCACTTATAAGAGTACAATGAATTGTAAATACAATGAAAACCATGCTCTTTATTAATTGCTTGTTTCATGGGAAATGAACACTGTGTTTTAACCTTTGATTTTTGAATATTTCCTTCAGTGATGTTTACATTATTAAAAAATAGTATGGTAATTTTTAATGGTTGTTATTGTTCACAAGAAACACTTTCCAGTACATAATGAAAGGATCTTCTAGACAAATGTAGTACATTTAATTGTAGGAAGATATGAAGAGTATTTTTAGGATGTGGTCTAAATGAAATTAAAAAGACTGTAACTCATCCAATACACATCTAAACTAATAAGGCACTGATAGTTTACCATATAATAATTAACTTCTAAATATTTTAAAAGGAGATGATGACTCACAGACAGCTCTTCAAAGCATTGGTGAAAGAATTCATTAATAAAAAGCTGACCTTAGAATTGTTCAGCTGCTTAAAATTTACCAAAGTGATGCTAACCCTACTTAATGAATCCAACTATTATTTTTCAGGAAACTTGACATCTTCACTCCTTTAGAGCTGAGCATAAAAATAAATGCATGTAAAGCTGCATCCAAGGATATGAATTAAACATCTCAGTACTTCAGCAACCTTTTCAGAAAGGTTAGATGTGATCCATATAGATGGAAGCCCTTTTAGAGTCTCATTTCTAGTCTTCTCCTAAGAAATGGTAATCCCAGATGTGTCATTTCCAATTTTTGATTTTACCCTGTTTCTCTTATCAATATATAAACACTGTCTCTCTTCCTCAGCACAGGAAACACTCAACAACTTTGGCATTAAAATTGCTCAACAAAAAATAAGCCCGAGATTACATGTAGAACTCATTTGACTGCTTATATACATTTAGACGATCTAACTTATACAATTAGAATGGCAATACCTGTCAAATGAAATGTGATGGAGTCTCAGACGGAAATTACTTTCTGGAGTTTTTTTCAATTAATTTGTAAGCAGGCCAAAATTGTATATAAAGGTTTCCAATATGTGATAAGTGGATTCCCACTGAAAATGATCAAAGAAATCAGATCTGACAAGCTTTGTCAATATGGTATATCATTGTAAAATCAAATGGTGAGTTTTGAGGATCACAATAATTCCTGGTCCTTATTGTAAAAAACCAAACAAACAAAAAAACAACACCCAAAAACAACTGCAAAAAAATCCTGCTGGATAACATATAGTTGCTGAGTTTTAGTTATTTTATTTATCTTTTTCTTTCTGTTCTTGGGAGTGTGTGTATGTGTGTGATTTTTTTTGTTTGTTTTGTTTGCTTGTTTGTTTTTTAATCATAGAATCATTAAATGTTTTGGATTGGAAGGAACCTTAACAACCATCTAGTTTCACTTCCCTGCCATAGGCACCTTTTACTAGACCAGAGCCCCATCAAACTTGGCCTTAAATCCATTCAGGACTGGGGCATCCATATCTCTGGAAACCTGTTGCAGTGCCTCACCACCCTCACAGTGAGGAAGGTCTTCCTTATATCTAATCTAAATCCACCCTCCCTCATCTTAAAGTCTTCCTAATATCTAATCTTAATCCCCTCTCCCTATCTTAAGGCCCTTCTCCCTTCTCCTGTTGCTCTATGCCTTCACGAAAAGTCCCTCTCCAGCTCTCTTGTAGACTCTCTTCTGGTACCAAAAAGTGCTGTAAAGCTTCCCTTCTATAATAGAAATTACTTTAATTTTAAGGGTTTTTTGTTAAAATTAAATTGGAAGTTTAAGAAGATGAATAATTATCACTTTTCTGTGCTAAAGTAAAATCCTTAATTTTAAGTGGTACAGTTATTACTCTCTTTTTGAGACTTTTCTGTCTGTGGTTTTTACCTAAATAATGGAAACATCAAGGCTAAACTGTCAGTTCTTTTACTGGGCTTTAAAAGAAATGGTTAATCTTTAATCAGTTATGTTAATTGTTGGAAGAATTGGGAATTAAATTGCTTAATTTAAAGAATAGTGCTGCATTTTAGCAAAATATTTCAGCTAAATAGAAGAAAGAGACAGGTTGTAAAAGAGAAACTGAAATTACAGCTTTCTTGACAAATCACCTTTGGATTTTGATGGGGTTATTGCATATGTAGCTATGATTTTTTGCTTTACTGAAGAATTTTTGGTCATACCACCCCCCCCCACCCCCTCCCCCCCAATCTCCTTTTTTGATGCCAGTATGAATAACAGGAACTGTTGCTTTTTTGCAATGGCAAACATTTCCTGAGAACAGCTAATCTCATAAAACTGATCTAGGATAGGAGCATTTTGATATTTCCTGATCTCTTGAAAGGTTCTTAATCCTCTTCTAAAACTTGTTACCAAAATATTCAGCTGTATTTTAACATCATTAACTCCACACTTGAAGCTCAGTGGTTATCTGGCTTGGATTTCAAGCATAACTGTAGTTGAAACAATCTGAAAAAATGCTGAATCTCCATGGAGTGCAAATTATTCCCTTTAATACCACATACGTGGAAATTCCTAAGATGGAAAAATTGCTACTGACAATTTAACAAATGCCACCCCAGGCTTAAGGAAGAGAAGATGGTTAATTATGCTATAGGCTCTAGGGGAGCAAGACAGAAAATCAAGGACGGTGAAAATACTGGGAGTTTTGGGGCCATTTGAATGGTCTGTGTGTCCAAGCCAGGTCAAACAGTGCCACCCATCTGGTGCCTTCTGCTCCAGTCTGAGATGACTGTTGTGTGGTCAGGACAGAGGGCTGTAATTTTCCCATTTGTAAATTGTTTGCAGAAATCAACATTCCTCTTAAACTTTTGCAAATATTGCTTTTATTTTCACATGAGACCTTTCAAGGACTGCTTAGGACTTAGCAGAATTACCATTGTTTGGATCAGAAATTTAGAAGGATGTGGGATGTGAGTACATGTATTTCATGTACTATTTTATTATGTGATAGTAACAGCTGCTTTAGAACAAGTTCACAAGAATCGCTTATTTTACAATTTGAATACCTAATTTTATTATTTTCCTAATGTACCTGTCTCGTAGATTTACTATGCACTCTAGCAGGCTACTTAGGAGTAAAAATTAATAAAGGTAATGTCTGCTTTTTCCAAAAGCATGATCGAGCCCTTTGGGCTTTCCTTTTAATAATATGCATATATTTCTTCCTCATTATCACTATGCCTGGTGCCTCATAATTCCAGTCACTGTTCACAGAACTTCTGTTCCCTGCCTGTTTAAAATGTTATCTGTTCTTCCTTAGAGATATCTCTTTGGTATGGCAGAATAACAAAGTTAAAAGCAGGAACGACTCCAGGGTCATAATACAGAGTTTGAAGGCCCAGGACATGGAGGTGAGAGTGAACAGCATTCCCCAGGGTTGGGAAAATTCAAATTCAGATTTTAATTCAAATAGTAGGTCAGCAGTGAGACAATTCCTACAGCACAACAGAATAGTGATTTCCATGACAACAGGCTATGGACAGGGATGGTGACTCAGACGAAGAGATAATCCCACAGGACTGGCAGTTACTGGTGATTGCTCTTTTCACACTCCTAAAACCAGGTTTTGATGTGATGGAGAAGAGGATGAGAAGCTTCTGTGGAAACTGAACCATAAAGGGGAGAAGCCAATAATAGTCTGAATTTCTTCAGGCTGAGAAAATTACTCACAGCATCAGAAAAGTTCAGACTTTTCCACTAAGCAGCTGCAGTGCGTTTCTGCTTCCCACAACGTAGTGCCCTTAAAATTAGCAGCCTTCTGTCTGGAAAACCAGGCAACGATGGCTGCTGGCTGTGTGGTTAAATGAGGATATAGCTATTGTTAAAAGATACCTGGGCAGATGACTGGATAAGATGAAGTGAGGGGTGCAATTGGGTCAATCTGGCCATCTTTGTCATTGGTCCATTATTATTCAGTGACCCTGAAACACAGAAAGGGTTCATCTATGAATTAAGAAGACTATTCTAGCTGCTCCTATATTTTCCATTTGGATAGCTACATGCCTGTTCCAGAAGTGAAGGTTCAGGTTGTTATGTTCAGACTGATTCCCTGAAAATGAACAGTTTTCCTGATTAAGACCTGAGATTTTTCATTTCTGCTTTAAAAATGAATGTGACTAGTGAATTGGATAAAGAGAATAATTAAATTACTATGCATGCAGTCACCTAGACTGACGGCTCTCTAGAGATAGAAGAGCTGTGTGTGTTTTTGTGCATACATATTGCATATCTATGTGTGCCTGTGCATGTACAGTGGTTGGCAGAGCAGTATTCTGGCTCAGGATCTTGTCACACAAACAATTAAGGAGTGATAATAACAATAAAAGTGCAGACAACTGCAGATAAGTGGCAGATTGGATTAATAACTGGGGTTTCTTGCATGCCCTCTTAACTGGCTTGCATTTCCTTTTCACCCTAAACAGTATTGTTAGGTGTGCAGCTTCATGTACATATTTGAGTATGGAATTTCAATCCCATGTTTTGAAAAACAACCCAATAAAGGAAGTAAACATAAAATACTAACATTTTATGTCTGTCTTTAAATGACACAAATTGTAATGCAGACAAATTGATTTCTGAGAAGCAAAGAGAACAATTTGAATGGGCTTTGTTTTCAGCATGAGAAGAGAGAAAACATAAACTTTTAAAGTTTTAACCATCATATACAAGACAGAACTTACTTTCTTGAAACTTCCTGTGCTGGTTTCAGCTGGAGTAGAGTTAATTTTCTTCACAGTGACTGGTATGGATCTGTTTTGGATTTGTGCTGAACACAGGGCTGATAATATAGAGATGGTTTTGTTATTGCTAATCAGGGCTTGTGCAGAGCCGAGGCCTTTCCTGCTTTTTGCACTGCCTTGACGGCAAGGAATTTGGGTGTGCAAGGGAGGCTGGGAGGAGACACAGCTGGGACAGGTGACTCAAACTGACCAAAGGGATATTCCAGACCATATGGCACCGTGCTCAGTACATGAAGTGGGGAAAAGGAGGAAGGAGAGCACTTTTGAAGTGATGTCATTTGTGTTCCCAAGTAACAAAATGTGATGGGGCCCTGCTTTCCTGGAGATGGCTGAATACTTGCCTGCCCATGGGAAGGGGTGAATTAATTCCTTATTTTGATTTGCTTTTATATGTGGCTTTTCCTATACCTATTAAACTGCCTTTATATCAACCCACAAGTTTTCTCTCTTTTACCCTGCCAGTTCTGTCCCTGATCCCACTGGTCTGGAAGTGAGTAAGTGCCTGCATGGGGCTTGGTTGCTGGCTGGGTTAAAACATGACACATCTGCACTTCAATGACTGTGCTAGCAGCTTGCACTAATTTTAGATTTTCCTGTCATTTTGAAGTTCCATTTTCATGAGGATAGACATACATATGTCAGATGTTTAAAAAATATATGTGTATGATATAAATCTTGTTACTAATAAATTGAGCAGATCTTGGGAAGCTTTTGGGTATGTAATGAATTTTAATAGAACATAGGGATAAATGTTTTAGGCCTGGTAAGCTTCTGAGCAGAGAAAGGCATCTATAGATGCCATTGCCCTCTCATACATACTATTTTTGTGCCAAAATCAACCCTGCAAATCACAGAAACATACAGAATTATATAATGTCCTGGACTGGAAGGCACCTTAACGGTCATTTAATTCTAATCTCCTTGCTATAGGCAGGGACACATTTCACTAGACCAGGTTAATCAGAGCCCCATCCAATCTGACCCTGAACACTTTGAAGAAAGTGGAATCCAGTTTCTCTGGGCAACTTGTTCCAATGTCTTTCCATTCTCGCAGTAAAGATTTTCTTCCTATTATCTACTAAAACTGACTGTCAGTTTAAAGTCATTACACCTTTTCCTATCACTACATTTTCTTATAATTAGTCTCTCTCCATCTTTCTTAGGTGTTCCCTTGAAGTACTCTTTTCCAAGACTGAACATCCCCTGTTCTGCTAGCCTCTCCTCATAGGAGAGATGCTCCCTCCCTCTAAATGTATTTGTTGCCTCCTCTGCACTCCCACCAGCAGTTCCATGTCCTTCCTGTGCTGGACCCCAGAGCTGGATGCAGGGTTCCAGCTGGGGTCTCACCAGAGCAGAGCAGAGCAGAGGGACAGAATCCCCTCCCTCGTCTCCTGCCCACGCTGCTTTGGATGCAGCCCAGGACACGTTTGGCTTTCTGGGCTGGGAGTGCCCATGGCTGGGTCATGTCCAGCCTCTCACCCACCAGCACCCACAAGTCCTTCTCACAGGGCTGCTCTCCATCTGTTCATCCCACAGCTTGTGCTGATACCAGGGGTTGCTTTGACCCAGTTGCATCCCTTGTACTTGGTCGTGTTAAACCTCATGAGATTTCCATGGAATTTTAACAGCTTGTCCAGGTCCTTCTGAATGTGTGGACTGTACCTGGTAGGGATAGAAAATAAAATGCTGGACAACTACTTTACCAGGCACATACTTGTGATTCCAGTGCAAACTGCAAATTTCACATCAGGCAAAGGTGGCCACTTTCTTGTGGGTAGTCAGCAGTGGAGATGTGGGGATGAGCTATTGAGTTTGGAAAGAAAAGAAAGCAGCTGGAGGCAAAACTTAAACTATTAAAGGAGTAAAGTTCAGAACATCACACACAGTATGCAGTGAAATGTTTTCTAGTTCTGTCATAGAGCTGCATTCCAACCGTGGTGCAGAAATAGAGTGCTTCAGAAAATTATGATGGGAGGAGTGCTTAGTATACTTCTGGTGATTCAGGGCATGAGCTTGAGATCTATGAAAATTTGTCTAATGAAGTAATGCTATCATGTTCCTGAATTTCCAGCTCATCTAAACATGTCAAATATAAAATAGGTATTTTCTTAATACTGGTTGCCCATGTAAGTAACTGTATAGGAGTGTTGTAGATTGCCAGTAAAAGGCAGGTGGTTGAAATTGTCAGGGAGGCAATTTCTCTCTAAAAATGTTGTGATGATACAGACTTCTTAACTAGAGGCATTCAGAAAATTAATTTTCCTCTCTATTTTACTCCAAGAGAAGAAGCAAATAGCAAATTTCCCTGGTATATCTAGCAGAGTTTCAAAGAACATAACTTTTGTTGAGGAAAGAAAAATAAAAAGCCCTATGAAGAATAATTTATGTGGAAAAAGTCACTCTCTCATTTTGAAAATAATTGCAAAATACAGGCTTTTTCACTACTGTCAGTTCTCTTTTTTCTAAGTTCTGAAAACACTTCAAGGTTCATGCTATTGTTTGTGGAGGACAGTAACACCATAGATCAATTTTTAGTAAAAATGCTAATGAATGAATACTCATTTTCTAGAAGTATTTATCATTTTGTCTGAGTACTTCTGAGAGTGAAAACAATTGCATGAACAAATTCTAATGGAAGAGATAAAATATACACTCTTAAAATTAAGAAGTCTTTAGGGGTTTTTGGTTAGTTTGCTGTTTGGTTGGTTGTAGTTTTATGGTGTTTTTTGGGGTTTGATTGGTTGGTCAGTTTTTGGTATTTTTTTTTGTTCTGTTTTTTTATTTTTCTTTGTTTCCCCCTTCAGTGCTTGAGTAAAAGAGATCAAACCCACTGTCTTAATGTACATGAATTTTTAGATTCAGTTAACTTGTCTTTCTCACAGATTTACTAGCGTATATAAATAAATAAATGGATAGGTAAATAAGAACATTAAGAAAAATAAATTCAACTTACAGACTTACAGGAGACTAGAAGAATTCCGAGGATTCTGCAATAAATGGGGCTTACATGAAAGTGGTAAAAGTGAAGGTTTTAGCCCTACCAGGGGTGCAATAGAAGAGACAAAAAGCAGTGTGCTGGAAAAACTGGTAGACAAAAGCTTTGCATTTGTATTTATTTCCAGAGGAGCTTCGGGAGGTACCCCAGTGTATCTCAAATACAGATGCATCTGGGCAATTTGATTCATGACAGACATCAGTACTTTTACCTCAAAATTTGTCATGGACACTTCCCCAGGCACTGCATAAGAACTCATTTTGTGTGAATTCTCAAATATTGTGTTTAGTTTTTCAAAATTGCATTCTTCAGAATTTGGTTTGGTTTGTTTATATGTGTGTGTGTGTGAGAGAGAGAGAAACATCAGAAGTTTTCCTGTCTATATTTAGATGAAGAATTATGTTATTGAAGACTTACTCATACAACATGTGAAAGTCAAGTCAGAAGACACTGTTCACATCAGAGGTCTTGTTTTGTTTAGATTGTTACTTAAACCTGGCCTTGGTACCTCCTCCCCCATTCAGATATTTTTTTTTCTAGATCTACCCTGCATATATATGTGATGCTAATAGAATGTCTTAAAGTCTGACTAGTCTATTTAAAGCAGTCTATTTTTGACTGCATTCCTAGGTAATTTTTTGAGCTTTCCTGTTGCTGCCACTCAAATTTAACCTTGGACAACAGGATTTTTCAACCATACCAGTACTCAACTCCCACTGTTGAAGTTGTCAAATAACTATTCATGCAGTTGAAACCTTGAAAGTGTTGCCAGAACTTTTTTTGCTTTCAGGCCATTGACAGATAGATGAAAAATACCCAGAACTATGCAAAAGGTGAGACTTTATTCGGTATTGATAAAGGCAAACAAATCACAGTTAATAACCTACTCAAAGCTGTAAATTAAAAAATCTCTCCTCTCCTCTCCTCTCCTCTCCTCTCCTCTCCTCTCCTCTCCTCTCCTCTCCTCTCCTCTCCTCTCCTCTCCTCTCCTCTCCTCTCCTCTCCTCTCCTCTCCTCTCCTCTCCTCTCCTCTCCTCTCCTCTCCTCTCCTCTCCTCTCCTCTCCTCTCCTCTCCTCTCCTCTCCTCTCCTCTCCTCTCCTCTCCTCTCCTCTCCTCTCCTCTCCTCTCCTCTCCTCTCCTCTCCTCTCCTCTCCTCTCCTCTCCTCTCCTCTCCTCTCCTCTCCTCTCCTCTCCTCTCCTCTCCTCTCCTCTCCTCTCCTCTCCTCTCCTCTCCTCTCCTCTCCTCTCCTCTCCTCTCCTCTCCCTTTTACAAACATTCATAGTGAGTTTGCTAGATACTTTTCTTCCTGTATGCAGGAGAGCAAAGATTGTAAGACTATTTCCAGTTAATGGAATTCTGGTTTTAGGATCTTGATCTACTTCTCTTATCCAACATGTAAGGGTGTCCTAGTTTGAAAGACAGGTGTTTGCTAAGGAAAGCAGAAGCCTCCCTTTGAACTGAAAAAAAATGTGATCCTTCCTTCCTACAGATTATTATGATTCTGAAATTAAGGGAGCTCTCAGGCAAAGATATGGGGGTAGGAATAACAGTTCTTTACTAGTATACCTAACACGACAAACAAGAACAACAACAGCTAAGAAATTAGCCACAAACAGAACAGTAACTCAGTTCCAGTCCCTTTCTGGCTGCAGGCACCTTTTCCCTGAGCTGCAGTTCCCGGTGCTGGGGGCGGGCAGGTCCCGCAGAGCTGCAGGAGGGCTGGGGGTGATGGCAGCGCTGTCCCAGGGGGAGAGAGAGATGGAGAGAGCCTTCTGCTCACGGTGTGGGTCCTGGTGCTCAGCAGAGTGCTGGATGGTGGCAGGTTACAGAGAGAAGGCAGCAGGGCAGGGTCTGACAGCAGTGAGGATGGCTCCCGACGCTGGGATGGCAGGGAATGGATCAAAGGCGGCGATCGTCCTTCTCGTCCGAACTCTGCAGGGGAAATGGGCCGAGGCCCAGCCTTCCGCTTCCTCTTCTGGATGTTTGAATCTCGTGGGGTTTCCCTCCTCTCTCTCCTCCCCCTTGTCACCAGGGCCCAGTCAACAGGTATCTTAGCATGACAATGGGGAAAATTCCACAGAGGGAAAAGGGAGAGAACCAACCCCCAACAAAGGAATGGGTTTATGCATCACCATCTTTAATTAATTTAATTTATTTTGGTTCATTGCACTAATTTATCTTATGGTTTGTGCGATTTTTAAAGCATTCTTCTTAATCCATGTTCAAATAAAATCTTTTTTCTAAATCAAACCCTCTTAATACAGAAATAGCCATAGTGACATGTTATTTTGTCTTTTGGACTATTCATTACACAAGTCTTCTGTGGCACACAAATATCTGCAATCAGCAGAAGCCCTGTGTAGTGTAGCTAATACTGTGTAATTCAGGAAGGCAGACAGCAGGTGCTAATGTCTCAGAGCTGTTCTAATATTACACGTATTGCCTACGTTCCTCAGTCTCATGCTTAATGCTTAGAGTAGGCTGGCAGTGACTGTGCTATAATTATATTTCTAGTTTCAACCCATAAGTTCTTTAGAACTCTAAAACACTGTCTTTCTGTGTATGCACACTGCATTGTTAATATCTGTTTTTATTACATGTGACAGGTAGGATCCTGAAATATTAAAGTGTGCTGCATTTACCCTGGGGGGAGGGCACAGTAGGAAGTTTTTTGCCATGACATTGTCCTTTGTGGACTGATGGGACCAATTGGAGACTGGTTTAGTTGCTGACAGCCTGTTGGGGGTTGGTTCTTTCCCTTTTTCCTGCTGTGGAATTTTCCCCATTGTCATGCTAAGATACCTGTTGACTGAGCCCTGGTGGCAAGGGGGAGAGGAGGGAAGAGAGAAAACCCTCGATATCCAAACAGCCAGAAGAGGAAGCGGAAGACTCTGGCTTGGCCCATTTCCCCCACGGAGTTTGGACAAGAAGGACGATCGCCGCCTGTGTCCCATCCCTGCCATCCCAGCGCCAGGAGCCATCCTCACTGCTGTCAGACCCTGCCCTGCTGCCTTCTCGCTGTAACCTGCCACCATCCAGCACTCTGCTGAGCACCAGGACCCACACCGTGAGCAGAGGGCTCTCTCTCCATCTCTCTCTCCCCCTGGGACAGCTCTGCCATCACCCCCAGCCCTCCTGCGGCTCTGCGGGACCTGCCTGCTCCCAGCACCAGGAACTGCGGCTCAGGGAAAAGGTGTCTGCAGCCAAAAAACACTGGGACTGAGTTACTGTTCTGTTTGTGGGTAATTTCATAGCTGTTGTTCTTGTTTGTCTTGTTAGATATACTAGTAAATAACTGTTTGCCTGAGAGCTCCCTTAATTTCAGAATCATAATAATCTGTAGGAAGGAAGGATCACATTTTTTTTTCAGTTCAAAGGGAGGCTTCTGCTTTCCTTAGCAAACACCTGTCTTTCAAACCAGGACACAGCCTGAGAAACCAATTGGAAAAGTTGGTTCACTCCGTGAACCACATCTGAAGCAAGTAAAACCCGGGCGCGCTCTTGTATTTCCAGCCTCTCACAAGGTAACACCGACCTGGCCCGGGCCCGTTTTCAGTGCGGCCCAGGTGGGAGCGGGCTCTGGAGGCTGCCGGGCCCCGTCTTTAAGCAGGGGCCCCAGTGGTCAAGAGGAGGAGAGGCCCATTGCTGGGATCCTCGCCCTTTTCCCGGTGTGTCCGTGTCTCGGGGGGCCCTGCCCTGCCCTGCCCCGGCTCGGAGCAGCCCTGGGGTGGCCGAGCCCGCCCGGCCGCCCTCACGGGCTGGGGGGAGGCAGCCGGGCCCGGTTCGGGAGAGCCCCCAGGGCTTTGTGTGCTGGGCAGGGCAGAGGGAGAACCCCCGGGCTGCGGCTGGAGCTGGGGGCGGGCAGCGCCCTTAAAAGTAATACCTCATGACTTTTAACATGGCCCACAACCCAGCTCTGGGAAGACTGTGAAGTGGGAGGAAATTCATGATAGCAGATCCTGGACAGCTGTTAATCATGAAAAAGTGGAGTCAAGAGAGAACTGGTAATTTCCTCTCTTGGTAAAAGATCCTTATAGCTAAACAAAAGGAAACTCCTCTCCCTAAAGTGAACTGAAAAAGATTATTTAAGTAAGGAATTGACTGAAGTGTCTCTGTATGTTGTTAAACTGTAACAAAGGGGGAAAGAGGAACTGTTCTGAAAATCTATTCTGAAATTATTATTGTTATATTATTATTATTATTATTATTATTAGTACTGTTATTATTATTTGTGTTGTTAATAAAGTTTTTTTTTATTTTATTCCCTTTTTAAGTTTAGGCCTGCTTTACTTTTGCTCCTAATCCTATTTCACAATGAAAGGTAAATATAGTACAATTGGCAAACCTTAAACCATTACATAAAGGCATTGTGCACACATGGAATAAACTTTCATGTTCTGGGATCCAGAGAGGCATCCAAAAGCTGTAGCTGTGTGATGTAAGAAGACTTCAGGATATGTTGCTAAAAAGAGTATTCTTCCTGTTTCCATTTCCTACTCCTTCCTCAGGAGCAGACTTTTTGTTGTGTGCCATGGCTTTGTGACCATACAGATCAGTGACCTGAACTGGCAGAAACTATTTCTTTAGAAAGGAGCCAAGACAAAGTAACTGATGTGCCCTGACACTGAGCCTAATGAATCCTGGGGCTGATATTAGAGAGAGGACAAACATGTATGAGCCAAAACAGTGGGTAAGGTAAAAAGCAGTAATCAGAAAAACTCATGAAGAATGACACTCTAAAATACTCTCTTCTTACTTTTGCAGACTGGATATCCTGGGCTGCTGTGCAGGACAATTTCTGAGTTTGTAATTCCTCTCAGTTGTTACAGTTGTCCTGCTGTAAAACTGACACTAAGCCAAACCAAGAGGCAAAGAAGCAATTAAGCCAAGAAGTAGAGACCAATTCCCAAACTCTCAGGGAGTTTTCTCATGCAGTGTTTTTGCCAAGGCATTACTATAACAATTGATAAGAATATTGATTACAGCAAAATTGCCTTTCTTCTTCCAAATGCTGGTGACAATGATTGGTGTTTTCGTTTGAGGTCTTTTTCTCCTCTCTTGAGAGCAGGGCTAGATCAGGGCTAGATCACAAATAATGCTGCAGATGTATGTTAAGAGAAACTGTTAACATTGTGCTTCTCTTCTGATTGTGACTGCCAGCCCATTTAGGACTTGCAGGAAGTATGAAAAGGATATTGGTTTTCAGTTGCTTTATGAATCAGCCTAGAGACAATTTATTTTAGTCAAGTAAACCATATAGTAAACATAATACATAGAAATTTTGTGATAGTGATGGTAGTCCACTGCATGTTCTTAAATATGGATATTATACAGATGCAACACTGCTACTTTGCCAAAGAAAAATGACTTATTTTTGTGGAGATATAAAGAGAGGTTTATGGCAGGTTTATATGTACGATGTAGTGAAAAAATGTGATCTATAAGCTTTTGTCTTTCTGATTTTTTTGGTGTGCATTTAATACAGGTATGATCATGTCTTCATGGATTCTTGATTTTGATGTTCAGCAATTGTTGGTAATAGAATACTATTTCAAAAGTGATGGATAATTTTGGACGCTGTACTTGACAAATGCCAGACAGATAATTTTTTATCTGTGTAGCTTTTTTCCCCTTTTGATATATATGCCTTTTCCCAAGTGTCTGATTTTACTTCACATTTGAAAGACATTCATTAACTCCAAGTTATATACCTTTATAAAGCACTCTGCTGCCAGATCTTTCCTGAATCCTTGGCTTTAATGGCTTTAATGGCACCAGGAAGAGCAATATTACCAACCTTCTTCCCTGTGACAGGGGAAGCTGACATTGAAAGAGGTAATTTGAAATAAGAATATTGCTTACAGATTTCCCCTGCCTTTTCCTTTCTGAACATGATTATCACCATTTCCCCTTGGTGGCATTGACCACACTCCTGTGGGTATCACTTTATTACTTTTGATCCTTTCCTGAATGTTCTGGATGCTGAGTGTAACGTGTTTGAGGAAAAAAAAGATTGGCTTGGATATCACTACCTGGGAAATATGCACACTGGGTCTCTTTTATGTTTTGAGCTGTCATAAATCTTGAATGAGATTAGGCGCTTTAGGAATTAAGAGGTATTTTTGCATCAGGGGAGGATATTTCTGAGCAGTATTGTGGCAAAAAGGACAATGGATAGGTGAGAAATATCCCTTCAAAAATATGTAAAACTATTTAAGAATGTTTTAGATAAGGATTCCAGTATTTGATAACTAGGGAAAAAAAAACCAACAGCTGAAATGCCTGCTACTATCATCATTGAAATTATTTTATCTATTGCCTGGGGTACAAAATCAGCTTATAGGATAAATAAAGAACACAAAACTAACTACTGTTTTTGATAGGAAAAAAAATGTATAAGGGGTAGATTCAGGATTGTGCAAAGAAATTATTTTTTCTCGTTTGTGTGTTGGTAGAGCTTCATACTATACCCAAGAAACATGAAAAAAAGTTTTTACTTTTTTGTTCTTACTGGAAAAAACCTGTTCTTACTTTTTGCTCTTACTTTGTTGTTCTTACTGGAACAAAACTGTTCTTACTTCTTCTTAAGTGGAAGTTAAATTTTTTTTTGGTTTTATTGCTTTGCAATGGGATTTCTTTTTCCTCTCTCTATTTCTGTTAGAAATTTCTTCACCAAGATATTTGACAACTTGATCCTTACCTTCAATAAAGCCCAAAACAATTGCTATATTTTAGATGTTTCTGATTTTTCTCTCAACAACCTCACTGCTACTGTGCTGAAATAGCTTGATCTCATGCAATAAAATGTCAGAGTCCTCCTGGTCTCTCTGACCTGCCTTGGCTAGCTCGGGGTCAGAGAGATGGGGATTTTATCCAGCATGAACAAAGGTAAAATTAGAGGAGGCTCTCCTTCCCAGGATGTTCCAAGTTGATTATCCCGAAGGGGTCTAGGGAAAAGAGAGAGAGTATGGGAAATGTGGGACATTTTCAATCCGAAGTCAGGGGCAAAGGAACCCCGGGTCACGGCCACTCAGGGCTGTCCAGGGGGAAAAGGGAAGGGTTAAGGGAAGGGGAGAATCATACTACAGAGCAAGAGGGGAAATAGAACAACCATTTTCAGTGCAATTTCAAACCATGAATGGGCATTACAACAATAAAAGATTAGTGTGGTGTGGAAAATGTGGAATAGGTACAGATGGCATTAAAATGGAAAGAAAAGGTTGGCAGTTTGTGGCTGGCTTGTATCATAGGATCACTGTTAGCAGGTAGCAAACACTCTGCAACTGTTTTCATACAGAATCAACCACAGTAACAGTATGTAACCAGGCAATAGAAGGCACTTTGATGATTGTTGTGAATGAGTGTACCAGAAACAGCTCAGTAGAACAAGTTGGTAGTCAGTGCTTTTTTTTTTTCTCCGTTCTCCCTGGCTGTCCCCAGATGGCCATGTGTTATCCCTTGCTTTCAACCTGTCAATGTCTCTGTCTAATTATCTTTACAAGCTTATCAAATATGAGATGAAACTTGCAAAGAAGAGTAAAACAGAGTATCAAGTCACTAAATTTACAGGTAATCTTATTTGATTTACGTTAGTCTATCTTGAAGCTAGTACAAGTATTGCAATCAGTAGATGGCCTGGTAGTAATCCTAGAGGATAACCTTGTGTAATTTCAATCTCTTCTTGTGGAATTTGACTTGTTTGAAACAGAAGCAGTTCTTAACATTTTTCAAATATATTTCAGGTGTAGCTATCATATATTTTACATTAGTGATTGTTTTTTTCCCCAAGATAACTGATTTAAGAAGTAATTTTTCAAATAGTGAAAATTATAATCATGTTTGGCATAAAAGAAGTGTAAGAATTGTTGTATGTTAATTGTGTAAGTAACTCTTTCAAATTTTAAATAAGTTATTTTATGTGTTGTTCAATTTGGCTTATAAAAGGCAGCATTTAATAACATTTAATTAAACAATAAAGTAATGAACACTTGAATGTATGCACTGCATAGGCCCACAGATACCTGTTCATTTCTATAACTGCCAAGTTGGTTCTGGTGACCTAATTTTAAATCTGATGTGCCTCCAACAGATGTAAGTAAAGGAAACTCAGATGAAAATCTAAGAGCAGATGACTAAATAAAAGTTTTTCTATTGATTTTTAATGGGGCAAGAACTAACTCTTAAGAATTTACTGCAGATAAATAAAAACAGAAAGATAAACCTAGAAGGATTATGTAAGCATGTCAAGTGATGTGAAAATCCCTAGGAAAAGGAATCATGACAATAACATTAAAAGAAGATTGAACTCCAAAAAATTATAATTCCTTCTACCATCATTCTCTCATGATTGTAAGACATTTTCTTGAAGAATAAAGAAAAGATCTAATTAAAAAAAAAAAGAGAGATTGATTTATGTTCTTTAAATAGCCTACTAAACTTGTGATCTCATCTCCTAATCATACATATCTATGAAAATCTGGAAGATGCAGTTAAGTATGTAAAATTTATATCAACTAGAGGCTATTAAGAGTAGGTTTCTAAATGTGCAGCTGTTCTGAGTGGTAACTAACTCCACTGAATTTTTTTGTGTTACCACTGCACTGTACATCAAAGCCCACTGTCAAAGCCCAGCTTTGTTTCAGATGCAAATATCTCTTCAACACCGTCTGCACTTTTTGTCTTGGGTATTAGTGTGCCTACATGATTATCCAAAAATGTGTGAGTTTTGCTGCTTAATCCACTAAAATGAAACATAAACATTGTAGAGCAATTAAGTAGTGCAAAATTTCTCCTACTATTCCCTGGATTTCATTAATCTTATTGACATATTGTTGAATATTGACATGTGCACCCATGTGAGTGTAGTGGGTAGGGGGAGTTCTGTGGCAACTCCTCCTTCATCCTTAAAGTCTTCCTGTGAAGAAAAATGGCAGATAAAAAGCAATACTAAAGTAGTTGCTTGCATATATGTGACTTCAGCAAGTTCACAACAGTTAAATCTGTAATCCATGGAGCAAAACTACAGCTAGTAGTAGAAATTACTTCTCTAGCATATAAGTATGGATGTCATACTACTAGCAATTCTTCTCTGAAATCCATTCCTGTTGGGTCTTGTTGCTTCTTATTGGGGCTTAAGCACAGGTGTTTTATCTTTTCTGGGAAACATACGGAACTTGAACACAACTTTATCTTCATATTTTTCTAGAGGGATGGCTTGGGTTTGGAAGTAGAGCACGTGCTATGTATCTGCTTCTGACTTAGGCAGGAAATTAGACTCTTAAAATCATTGAATCATTGGGTAGGGACCTTAAAAACAATGTAGTTCCACCCTGCCTGTCATGGTCAGGGACACTTTCCACAACAGGCTGTTCTGAACCACATCTAACCTGGCCTTCAACACTCTTAGGGATGGGGGCATCTGCAGTTTCTGGGGGCAGAGTTCCAGTACCTCACCACCCTCACAGTAAGAAAGTTTCTTCTTAATAACTAATTGAAATCTACTCTTTGCTCATTTAAATATATTAACCTTTTTCTGGTCACTTCATGCCCTGAAAAATAGCCCATCCTTATCTCTCCTGTAATCTCCTGATGAACGCTGGAAAGCTGCTCTGAGGCCCTGGAGCCTTCTCTCCTCCAGGCTGAACAACCCCAACTCTCCTAGCCTGTTCTCAAATGTTAGATGTTCTGATCTTATACTTGGCCCTGCTCTGAACCCACTAGAGCAGGCGGGTATATCCTTTTTGTGCTGAAGACCTCAGAGCTAGACAGATTGCTCCAGGTGGGTTCTCATCAGAGCCCTGCTGGCCTCACTGCTTCGGATGCATCCCAGGACATGGTTTGCCTTCTGAGCTGAACATTACGAGCTCATATTATTTTTTGAATCCACCAGCTGATTCAAATCCTTCTCCTCACAGCTCCTCTCAATTCATTGTCTGTCCAGTCTGTATTTGTGATTGGGATTGCCCTGACTCAGGACCTTAACCTGGTTTAACTTTATGAGTTTCACACAGCCACACCTCTCTAGCCTGTCCTGGTCCCTCTGGATAGCATCCCTTCTCCCCAGCATGTCAACTGCTCTCCGCAGCTTGGTGTCATCAGTGAGGGAGCCCTCAACCCCCTGTCCATGTCAATGAGAATATTAAATAATATTTATCCCAATGCAGGCCTTTGAGGCACACCAGTTATCACATTTCTCCACCTGGACATAGAGCCACACCTCAATGATCAACCAGCCAATTCCTTATCCACTGAGTGCTCTACCTGTCAAATCCATGTTGAAACAAGGATGTTGTGGAGGACTGTGAGTGAAATGCTTTGCACAGTTCAGGGCTGATAACATCAGTCACACTTCCCTCATCCACAAATGTTCTAACCCCACTGTAGAAGGCCACCAAATTTGTCAGGCACATTTCCCCCTTAGTGAAGACATATTGGCTGTCAGAAATGACAAAATTTCACCAGGGCATGATCACTGCAGCCAAGACCACCTACAGTCTTGAGTTCTCACGTAAGTTTTTCTGCATTAATGAGCAAGAGATCCAGCAATGAATGCTCTTTGGTTGGAGTCTCCATCACCAATTCTAGACAGCTATTCTCAATGGAGCTGTTTCCTGGTCTACTTGCAGTTTGTTGGGCCACTTTACCAGAGGTTAGAGATGGTTTAAGTTCCCTACCAGGCTTAGGGCCTGCAAGCAGGAGGATTCCCAGGGCTGACAAGGGCAGTCCTCATCTCCCTCCTCTTCACAATCAGAGTGCCTACGGGAGACACTAACAACAAAATTTCCTTTGTTGACTTTTCTCCAATTTTCACTCAAGAGCTCTCAATCCTGAACTTCAAAGAGCTCCATGAACTCATTATTGACACAGCAGGCAACTTTCCTACTTCTTCCTTAAATTCTTCCTCACGAGGAAGACTTACAGTGATTTCTTTGAAGTGTAGAGGCTAATAGTGAAGGAGACCTAGATGAGGTTGCTGCTATTTTTAGCTTACTTCCCAGCCTTACATTCCTTCTCATTCCATAGGCTGCCAATTCTCCTAAAGCTACAGCACTATTCTTCCTGCTCTTTTTACCTTAGTCTGAAGAATGGACTTCAGACTCCACCAATGAGATATTATTTCTTCTGTAACATCAAATTTTCCCCTGACCTCCCTGTTTTTATTAAGCTTCAAAAAAAGGGAAAAATGTACTCCTGATGTTTTCAAAGTATGTAATTTGTTTGTTTAGTCAATGAGTAGTGTAATACACTTACTTTCTATAGCTGCACTGATAAGACAATCTATACTTCCCTGCTTGTGCCCTTCAACCAGTCAACTGTATAAGGGGAGGAGAAATATGGAAAACATTTAAATGTATGAATAAGAAAATAATTTGTTAGTTTACCCTTAATTAGGTTTCATAGAACCCTCTTCCATGAGGAATATTTTGCTTCCTTTTTTTCCTAAGGAAGAAAGGCTAGGGTGTTTACTGTTTTACACCTGTTTTTATGCTATACCTTTCCCTATCCCAAATTAACCAAGCTTAAGATCACTAGAGAGCTTATAAGCAAGTTCACATCATATTTTCATGTCATGCTATTACAGCAGTAGTTTATTTTTGTGAAGAAACCCAAGAATAATGTAATCAAAATGCTGTTAGACAGCCTTTATGGCTAACAACAGCATCTGCAACAAAGGAAGGGTTGCTCTATTGATAAATAACCCATTGCCAATTCTGTGAAAAAACAGATCCTTGCATTTTTTTGGAGGGAGTTGCATTCAAAGGACAAAACAACATCTTTAAATAAGAATCAAAACATGTAAATACAGAATATTGAAAAACTAAGGATCATTTTCTTTTTACTTTTTTCTCCTCCAAGCTGTATAATATGTGTGAACATATATAAAATATATGTAAATTATCACTGGAGAAATGAATGTTAAAACTTTGAAAGCTGTATTTCCAATATAGCTAAGTATCAATTAGAAGAGAGTCTTAAACACTATCAGACTATAGCTGAAGGTATTTGAAATTTTCTGTGACAGGGGTGATGTTATTTTATCATTAGACAAGTTACTCTTCATTTCAATTTGCTTTTACTAGGAAAAAAGTTGCTCAATTTTATTGAAAAAATGTTTGCAAGGGGAAATGCAGTTTAAAAAAGTTACTGCAACAACTGGTGTGAAATTACATTAATTAACAGGACTCAAACTGCCCATATGAAATTGTTGGGAGGATATTCGTCTGAGAAAATGGCTGGCCTTGAGTAATGTTACTTGAACAATTTCCCTTTCCCCCCATTTTCTAATAATATGACATGGATAGACATAATTGTACATTCTTCCATCTGTTTTTTTTTGGGCTTTTTTTCTGCACAGGAAGTAATTTGTCCAGCATTCATAAATTAGTTTCTTTCTGGTAGCCCAAATTATATTTCCTTTCTCTCTTTTTGGTTTAAATACTCCTTTAATGAAATGACTCCACCAGTTTTGTTCCTGTTAGAACCTGTCCCTTTATTTTTTGTGCATCTAGGATTCTGATAAAAGCTGAAAGTGCTGAAGCAGCTTTTTAGTAATATGTTTCCAGTCTTTAAGTGCAGAAAAAAAAAAGCCCTGTTTGGCTGATTGCCTTAACAAAAGGCTCATTTCAAATTGCTGATCAGTTGTAGGGGTCTTTTCTGTCTCCTATTCTTCCCTAGATCAAAAGCCATGTAATAAGTGAGGTATTTTTGTCCCATTTCACTTTGAGTGCTTCAAGGCTGTGCACTGGCAAGAGCTATGGATCTATCAAGTTTTATTTCAGCATTTTGCATTGTTCGTCACTGTGAATCCATATTGGTATTTGTAGCCTTGGGGTCAAAGAATCAATGCTCGTGTACTCCAGAAGCTTCCCAAGAAGGTATGCTTATTCTTTTCTCTTTTCTCAGTCTATCTACCTGCACTGAGGTATGTTAGTCCTAACTTTTTCTTAAAAGGCACTTTTCCTGAAGATATATGGCTAAAAGGACTGCTAGTCAGCACCTTGCATGTTATTTACTTCAATAAAGATTAATCTAACAATGCAATAGGAATCAGTTTTCATATTGATATGGCTGCAATAGGCTACTTAAGAGTTGTAGTTCCTTCTTGTCATGTAACAGTTATTTGATTGTTCATACAAAACTGTTTTATTAGTGTTCATACATAACTATCTTACCTATACGGATGCCTTCTTCATTCTGTATGTTTCTCCAAGTACCTTCCCAGTCATACAGGCAAATATGCAATGTAAACCCTCATTGCATCTGCTTAGACCCAAGTATGTGCAAAAAGTCCTGTGGGTCTGTAGCTGGGCAGGACGAGATGACCTATGAGCAAGCTGCAGGCTGTGTTGATTGTTATGGGCAAAGATGCTGGAGGCCAGATACTCTTGACTTGGCTGCAGAGAAATGTCAACCCAGTTTCTTCCTCTAAATGCAGAGCACAAGAATTTCTAAGACTATTCCATAAAGCTGTGACTGTTTAGCCTGGAGTAGAGAAAGTTTGTGGCAAGGGTTCTGAGTGTATATAAATCTTTGAAGAGGGGGTGAGAAGAAGATGTAGCCAAACACTTTTGAGTGGTGCTCGGTGACAAGATCCGAAGTGGGCACAAACTTGTGAGAAGTTAAATTTTTTCAAGACAATTAATAAATACCACATGAATTTGATTATAATTCTAGCTGAAAGGTTTGATACAAATAAAAATGCACAGCAGATGCAGCTATTTATTTATTTTGCCAGGTCATTAAGTTCTTTGTCTTGTGCTAAGTACTTTGTAAAAACATAGTGTATCACTAATGCTATTGTGATACACCCTGAAATATGAGTTCGTCAAAACAAATTCTTCTTGTTGGAGAAAGTATCAGTGTAAAAGAATGAATAAATTTATTTTCTGTCTTGAAACTGTCAGGAACCTTCTCTTTCTACTGGTCAAGTCAGTTGACACAAATGTTGTTCTGACAGGTGGACTTTGGTTGTTTGTACCTAACCTCCTGATCAAATCTTATTTGCATGAATGAAGAAAGATTTAAGGAATTAAAAATTAATTTACTTTAGGCATAAGGTACCACATTTGAAGTTTAGGGTAGTACAACTTAATTATTTTCATTCCATGCAACTGGAAGTTCAAAGAATTTGAAACTCTGCTTAGATACCAGATGGGAAGTGACATTACCTACAACATGAGGAGTATGAGAAAAAAAACCAGTGGTGATATTTCAGTTCAGGTAAACAACAGTGAATAATTGTTTAAATGAAAACTGATAATAAAGCCTGTCTGAAAAAAGCATCATATCTGAAACAAATATGTTATGTCACCTTCTTCCCCAGGTGTGAATGGCACCTTAGAGTCTGAGTCTCCTGTATGTTTATCTGTTATGCTTTTGTTTTAGCAGCTCTGTAAACCCATTACTATCAGGAATTATGGTGGTTGGTCAGAAGAGTTGCAGAGAATAACAGTGCACACAAGAAGTCTTCTTGATGTAATCTTATCATGCAATTTAAATTGTAGCCTGATTTGAACAGAGGCAATGGATTTAATATATATATATATATAAAATATGCACAAGACAATGTCAGAAAAGAGAGATTCTCAATTAGAGTTGATTTCTTTTATCAATTTTAGTTACCAAAAGAAATTAATTTCTGTATGTCAAATGAAGACATATAGCAGCCAAATATTCCCAATGGTTTTTGATCAACTTTTAAGTTAAAAAAAGTACATAGAAAATAATGGGCAGGTTTTTGTTGTTGTCGGATTTGGGGTTTGTGTTTGGGGCTTTTTGTTTGGGGTTTTTTATCTGATGTATTTCAAAATGTTTAAGTAAAGAATTAGAGCAGCAATATGTAGCACAGCAGTGTATTCATTATTTTTCACATCACAACAATTTCATATGTTTCTTTCAATGGCAAAATATAATATAATAATTGACCCAAATCCTCATAGGTTGTTTAT
The DNA here is from genome assembly GCF_963662255.1 of Cinclus cinclus. Taxonomy (NCBI): domain Eukaryota; kingdom Metazoa; phylum Chordata; class Aves; order Passeriformes; family Cinclidae; genus Cinclus; species Cinclus cinclus. The sequence goes on along the minus strand of NC_085084.1, from coordinate 42,327,480 downwards.
TGAATGCTGTTTTTTTTCCCCAGAAAATTCTGACCTAGATCAAATTATTGGAATCTGCAATTATCTTCCAAACACAGTTAGGAGCTATAAATGTGTTTCAGGAGGGTCTAGACTATATTGAATCCTGAGGAGAGACGAATGTCTCAGTCAAGTACAGATGAAGATTCCTCATCTACAAATCTGTTTAAAATGGATTTTAATTACATTGGAGAAATTTAAATGTACTGATAGCATAGTTTTGTGGTGTGCTATTTCTTACAGTAGAAAAGGGAGACCACACAAAACTACAGAAGACTTTTTAACCTCTTATGGGGTCTCTTTTTTTTTCCCTAGATGTATGACTCTTCTTATTAAATTGTTAATGGTATAAATAAAAGAAAACACACCAAGTGTAATTCTAGCCAAATTATTCCACTGTCTTAAATTTATGCTGTCATGTAGCTGTTTGAAGTCTCTGTTGGTATTGTTTTTTTTCATGTGTAAATCATTTACAGAAAAAATATTTTATATTATGACAAGATTCCTGTTCTGGCATACCCTGAATATAATAGTCAAAAAACTTTCATCTTCCTTATTTCTCTCATTCTTTTCACTTATCTGATTATGTAGTTTTTTGCTCAACTGTCATCCAATACACGAATTTTGGCAGTGTCATTTCTTATCTCTGCTGACAGTACATAAATTTCTCCCCTTCTAAATTTCTTATTTCAGGATAGTTGCTTGTGCCCAACAGACAGTGATCTCTGGAGCAAGAATCTCATACTGCATATGCTTCACCATAGCATGGTGAGACCAGCCAAAAGAGGGGGAGGAGAAAACATAGTGCTAATGAAATGAAAGCAGTAGGAGGAAGATGACTCAATAAGTCAGAAAATATACCCCCTCATTAGATTCTTTATCTCTCTTTGGCAGAATTGTTTGCAAAAATAAAAACAAGAAAAGGCCAAACAGAAATAAATGGACAGGGAAAAAAGAGGAAAATAGTGACAAAAACCTTCCATAGTAGATTACTGGGCAAATTACCTCTGGCAAAGTATTACCACTACGAAGTTGTTCCAGTTCAAAGGATGGCCTTAGCAAGCTGAGCAGTTTGAACATATTGGGCATTACAGGTAGCGTTTACTTTTTGTCTCCTCTGAAGGAAGGCACTATTATTTCTTCCCTCAGTGGCATGTGACTATCTATTACTGAGATCCACTTTGGAGAACTAGTTCCGAAAGGCATGCTGATTTTTGACTCAGGCTGTGACGTGGTTTACCTTTTTTGTCTGTTTGTAGTGGAATTTGCTCCTGTACAGGTCTTTGACATCTGAAACCTTTGGGGGTTTGGAGAAATGCCTAACAATCTCAGAAAGGGTGTTTCTCAGGTATCCAGCCATCTTTGCAGCTATCATTAGCCTAATTGAGACTCTCATTATATTTCTGTATAGTTGGCAGGAATGAACAACAGTGTGTGTTTGAGAGAGGAGTTGGAAATGTTTTGCCCAATTCTGTTCAATATGCAACTTTAAAAAAAAAAAAACCTTTTCATGCCAATTTTTACAATACACTATTGCTTTAAACTAGTCTTGTCAAAGCAAATGTGCCTTCAGTTGGAGCATGATACTGGACCTTCCCTAAAATGTTGCTTTCTGTAATTTTTGTGAAGTTACAAAAACAACAGGAAACACAAGAAAATTCAGAGGTCTCAGACTTGGCAGGAGGCAAGAAAGGTTAAATGATACAAGCTGGCCTCCTGTAATAGCTATCTGAATACAAAGCTTCTGGTCACTTGGTTCAGCTCTGAGACATGATGGTGTGAGCAGACATGGAGATTTCCTTGGCTGTTCCTGTGCCAGGACCCCACTGCTAGGGCCTGACACTGATCCTTGAGTGCATTTCTCTCTTCTTTCAAATACTGTCTAAATCTAGAGAAACAACATTTTGAGAAACAACATTTTCTGGGAAGAAAGGCAGGAAGGCAGGAAGGCAGGAAGGCAGGAAGGCAGGAAGGCAGGAAGGCAGGAAGGAAGGAAGGAAGGAAGGAAGGAAGGAAGGAAGGAAGGAAGGAAGGAAAGAAGGGACTAGTAAATTTTTCAGTTCTTTGGTAGAAGATGTGCCTTACACACTGGTGCATAAGACAGAAAATTTGCAATGATCTGCCTTCTATCTGTTTAAATAGTGGGGGGAAAAAAGCAAATGAAAAATAATAAATAAATAAATCATTGTGACCTAATACTCCACCCACAACATGAAGTCCCACTGCAAATCAGTGATGGCAAGGCTTCACAAGTTCAGCAGTCTGTGTCTGACCAGATATGGATGCAAGTGTGTAGAAAACTGTATTTCTTTCTGAATCTCTGTGCTTAAGCTACAGATCTTTCAGGATGAGTGGTTTTCTTTTTCTGCAAGATACATATTTGTTCAGTGCAGTGAGACAACAGCAAGAGAAGATATGAGAAGCAACTTCTCTGCTTACTCAGCCTTTTGAATTTGTGGCACTGTGGTTCACAGAGCTAGTAAGGGGACACATGGACAAATGAATTCGCAACAATTCAAAGAGAAAATAATATCTGCATTGGAACTCTAAGGTCAATTTTCCATGTGCTAGCAGAACTGCATAGGCAAACTAATACCTATACTTATCTCTGTCTTTATCTCACATGTACTATAAAAAACTCAGCTGTGTTTTCTTGATTTATTACTGCTGCTACTAGTTTTTTTTTTCTTTTTCGTTTGTCAGTCTTTTCAAATGGTTTCATCACAAGACTGTTCAAATCAGACCCAGAGTCCTGTTGCAAGAATGCATTTTTGCTATTACCAAAATACTCCTAAACAACAAAAATAATTCTGTTCCACTTCATGTTCAAAATTACTGTAATTCTACTGGTTAAAGCCATGCATAGATTCTGCACTGTACTAGGACTAAAAAGAAGTTGGTATAAGAAATGAAATTAAAGCAATTCAAAACAGTCAAAGTATTGAAATACTTGCAGAGGTGGACAATCAGGATGGTGAGAAATATTGAGGGCAAGACTTATGGGGAGTGGCTGAGGCCATTTGTTTTGTTTTGCTTGACAAAGAGTAAACTGAGAGATGATCCAATGGCAGTTTACAGCTTCCTAAGGGGCAGGGGTGGAGAGAGGAGCAGGGGAGGGGGAAATACTTATCTCCTCTCTCCTTTCTTTGGTGACCAAAGATAGAACATGAGGAAATGTAATGAAAATGCATTGGGGAAGTTCAAGATTAATTTTAAGGAAAGGTTCACTGAGAGGGATGTTGGTCCATGGAACAAGTTCCCTGGGGAAGTGATTGCACCAACCTCATCAAAATGTCTTCAAGGAGCATCTGGGTGATGTTCTTAGTCACATGATTTAGTTTGAGGTAGTTCCACAAGGAACAGGGTGTCAGATCTGATGGTCCTTACTGGTTCCTGCCAATTTGAGATATTCTATGGTTCTACAGTTCTATTTGTGGTAACTTCAACATCTTGTTTTGGAATGGGGGAAACACCAGACCACACCTAAAGCTTTGTTATATCCCTGGTTCCCATTTTCTCTCTCTTCTGTTCTGATTCATTAAAATGTGCACTCCTTCTAATGCTATTTCTACTAATAATTAAGTTATTCACCTACACTTACTTGGTAGATGCTATATTTTTCTGTTGCTCCCTTTTCAGCCTGTATATATTCAGAAAACCAAGGTATGTATGGTGTACATATGTCATCAGCCAACCCTAGAAGAATACCTTGTACTGTGATTTTCATGCAGCCCAGGTCAACTATGCTGTTTCTGCAAGGCACCTGGGCTTGGACAAATAAAAACCACACCACTTTGTCTAGATGTAACCTGGTAATTCATGTTTAACATCATGACTGAAATGTAAGGCTGTGCTTTAAGAATAGCAAGTCCCAATATAATGCTCCCACCAGCACCCACTTCCACTCCCCTTAGTAGGAAGTCAAAGATCAGTCAAAGATCTAAAGTCAAAGATCACATGAACAATTTATGGGAAACAGCAATGAGAGAATAAAACAGCAGCATCAATATTAATAACAAATTGTACAAATACTGGGTGGTTTTCATGTAAAGTGTTCACTGAGCCTGGAAAAATGAAAAACAATGGTGACCAGATTTCATTACCCCATCACACTTATTTTTTGGCTGCAAGCCATGCACATTGAGGTCTTTAAATCCATATAAGACTTTTTCTTCATTCTTTGACTAAATTTTAATGACCGCCTCAGATTTTTCTCCAGTTTTTCAGTACATCTTTTTTGAAAAAACATGACATCAAAAATCCCTGTGAGACTTCAACCCTGGCATCTTAATATTATATAAAGAAATAAAAAGCCTTCTGTTACTTCTATTTCCTGTACCTACTAAAACATCAAAGGACTACATTGGTTTTTTAGTCAAAACAATGGAAAGGAATCTTTTATATTGTGAGTTCCCCCCCTTATTCTGAATTATTTTTGTTATACCTGCAACTTAACACTTTGTCATACCAAAAAACGTTTAATTTCAAATAGGCCACCTTGAAAAAAGAAATCATGCTCTGTCTTCATGTCCACATAACCATGCATATAAGACTACAAACCTTTGTTGTGTCAGACCATCCCCTTTCTTACATCCTAATTACTGGCATGTCCCAAACACTTTTCTATTACTGGAGATAATATTTTTAATGATCCTATGGATCAGAATATTTTAGAAGAAGTTTCCAATATGCAGTTTTTGTCCACTTGCATATTAACAGAAAAAAGTTGCACAAAGCCTGAATGCTTCTCAGCAGTTTGAATTCTCTCAACCTTCATTAGGCAGTAAGTCAAAGCCAATGTCTCTTCTCTGAGTGCTGCAAATGTTTAACTTTTTGTTGGAAACTGAGACTACCTAGAACATAATATGAAACATAGCTACTAGCTGAAAGCTTTAAAGTGACTTTATGACTTCCAGACTTAAATGCAAATGCAGACTTAAATCTAGCATAAGGTTATTTTTCACTGTCTGACGTGCTACAGAAGGTAGTAGCAAATGTATTCCATATCATGCCAGCTCCCTATACCCTTTATGAAAGCATATGCTGCTCCAGCATCAAAAGCCAATAATATTAAAATTCATTGCTATCTGACTTTTTCCTTCTATGACTTCATGAATTTTGTCACTGAAGAATACTGCACCCTATTGGACAGATTTCAAGTTCCTACTCTCCTGGACGTATTTCTTATGTTCTGTTTTTATTAAAAAAAAAAAAAAAAAACCCAAAATGTTCTCAGCTAAATATTCCACAGAAATATTGATCCACTTCAGGAGTCTGTAAATAAATATATTGCCACAGTAGTGCCAGTAACATGTTAAGTGCACAATAACCAGCTACATATAGATTTAATTGAAAAACATCTCAGTGTCACAACTGTTGCTCTGTTTGAGGTTAACATATTGAAGAGATTCAAAGTTTTCTGGAATAGGTCTGTAAGACACCCTCACCTGATCTCCCCATGAATGATTAATGAACAAGACAATGAATGAGACAAAATTTTGCTACACAGAGCATAATTAACAAAGAATAAGTGGTTGAACAGATAAATGTGGATGGTGATCAAATTTGTTCAAGGCTTATCTTTGACAGAACAGTTTATTTAAGTATTTTACTTAAATCTGCCCTAACCTGTGCTTTGTTATTGGAATTTGCCTTGTAATCTTCCTTGAGAGATAGGCTCTCAGTGGATACTATTTTTACTTATAGACATGGTATAATTAAGCTTTTGTGTTTATTTTGGGTTTATGCATACTTTACACATGAGTAGTTACATATTAAATAAGCATTCTCAATTTTGGAGTTACAGATATTCTCTTCATGTAGACTCTGTAGTTTTCCCTCAGCTGATCAGATGATCTCCTTCTGCTTCTGTTTTTGTCTGTTGAAAAAACCCCAATGATTTCTTTGGGACAATGGACTTTCTTCTCCTCATGAAGTGACATTGTGCCTTTTCAACTCAGTTCTGGAATTAAAAAGTAAGACTGGTATAGGTTCTTCATTATGGTCTGAGTTCAAGGGAATTAAAAGAGATGACAACCACCCCCCCCCGCCATCCCCCCAACAAACAACAGACCCTGTTTCCAGAATTTCAAGTATGTTGAAGCTCAGAGAACAGAGACACCAATTGAAATATGATGTAACAGTTTTCCTCTGACTTAAGGCTTGAATAGTTTAGTACTTCCCAGGGTAGAAAATAATATTTTTTCATTTACAAGGGAAAGATGAATTAGTTTTTAGCTCTACCAGATTTTCCATGTGAGTTTCCTTTAAAAATACACATGCATTTGATACCAAGAAACCACATGCCAACGTACTGTTTTTGTCCACTGTTACCTAATACATGGATTGAACCAAATCAATACTTAGTATTTACCACAAACTCAGCTAAAGTAACAGGAGGAGTCAGTGCCTTGTGTAGCTCTGAAGAGCAAAAGGATCTTTTCAGTGCTGTTGGAACAGTCCTAACACAGTTAATTTTTCCCCTACTTCCCATCAAAAGTCACACTGAAAAAGACAGACCAAAAATACTCAGCAGAGCCATTCCATCCTGTAGCACAAGTTTGCCATACTAATTAACTACAAACACCCCTTGTAGGGGGATTAACCCCCTACAAACACATCCTCTGTGCACCTTTCCTTGTTTCATGAGAGAGTGATACTTTTCCCAGTGAAATTTATATTTTGAAAGATGGTCTTTTTCTCCAGTCTTTATTTCTTGGCTGACTGTCCTATGCAATATGAACCACCACTGCTGTACTCCCTCTCAAACACTCTCAGGCAGCTTTTTAAAGAAGACATTTCAAACAATTATGCTTATGTGGCCTGCCAGCACAATTCCAGCTGCACATGAAAGCAGAGGTCAATCAACCTGACTAGTGTACTCTTGCTCTTGCCAGCTGAGAATCTATCCCAGTGCACTTAAAATCCTTGTGCACCTTCCAATAAGCAGGAGTTTCTTATCAAATTGAAAGTTTTTCTGCTGCATCAGTAATAAAAAGAAGTGATACAATTTTCAGAGCAGTATCTATAAAAAGCATGATAGATGGGGGAATCAATGGGACATTAACATTCAAATACGGAGTTGTATGTTTACTTGCTGGTTCATTATCTGCCATTTTTGAGGGAAAAAAGCACCAAAACAAACCAGTTTGATTTATATTTTATTATTAGATTAAAACAATTCATGATAGTGCTCAGACTTTTCAGATTCCAGATAATCTCCACGTAATCTCTCTATGCATGCACGTACATTCCTAAGAGTAATACACATTTAAATGATGAAACTACAGTCTTTTGATTTGAATGTAACAAAGAAAAATGGTCCATCTGATGATTTTATACCCTCTGCTTGCTGTCAAACTTCCTGCTTAGAACTGTTTTGACAACAGATGAACAGGCTGAAGAACACGAAGAGGAGGCAGCAAGAAGCTTATTAATATTATAATTCTCAGATAACAGTTAGGCAATCTGTAGTAAAAATAAATTCTGTCACAAGGCACAGAAAACACAACAATTTATCAAGTCATTAAAAAGAAAATGCTAAATACTCATCTCCTAATGAAAAATTAATCTCACAGTCACTTAGATCAAGTACTATATTCAGCATACTGACAAAGTCAGCAATTTTGGAGAGATAAAAAATAAAGTAAAAAGAAATCAAGAATACATGGGTTATTTACTAACTATACATAAAGCTAGGTCACTGAAGTACAGGAATATGTTAAATGAAAGCATCAGTCTGAAGGATTTTATTTGTGCTCCATTTTTATCTCAAGCTCTTAACTGGTATGCTTTGCTTATCTTTTGTTAGATGGTTGTTGTGGTGGGATTTTCCCTACCTGTCATTCTTTTGTAATATAAAATATTTAGCATATTTCACTAGAATAGACACTATTTGAAAGGCAAAATAGCTGAACAATGTCAGCCTATTCTATTGTGTACCAGGGTGTAGTTGAAGCCTGGAATATTTCTTTAAAGTCTTTATAGTGGGAATGCTGTTGAACATTCCCACAAAGTAAAGAAGTAATGATGGCTTGTTCTGTTTCTGTTCCAATATCAACATCTTTTTGATAACAGACTATATTTTCATTCTTTTTTGTCATGTCTTCATTGTCATTAATAATGTAATACCTCAGAAAATCAAACTATATTTAAATCAGAAGAAAAATAAGTAAAATTTGCATAATTGCCGAAGAAGACAATATTTCCAGTTTTTTGAGTAGGAGGAAGTGAAAATAAGATCTCATAGAGACAAAAAGACTGCAGAAACATATCTATAGTAGGGTTAGGCTGGAACATGGATAAAAGTGGGATTTTTACCTTGCATCATGCCTCCACTAATATCACTGACACTAATGGTATTTAATAGTGACAATAGGTTATAGAGGTCAAAAAGGTCATATAACTTTTGTACGAGCTATTTGAATTTATTTGCAGAGAGTTTTCACAAAATGTTTAGTTTTTTACAATGTGGTTGCAGAAATGACCAGGGCACTTGTACCTGTACAGGGAAGGGAAGGACAGTGGAACTCTTCAAGCAGTTTATTTTATGAAAATGACCTACTGGTATCCAACATTAATATCAACAGAGGAAATTAGTGCTTGGCACAGAATTCTGTTCAGTTATAGAGTGTTTAATTTTTTTTAAGTGGGTGAAGTTATTTCCATTTCACAAATCCAAGAAAAGAAACAAAACCTAAGTAACTAATTTGACCAAAATGCCTGAGGAAGTCAGCAGGATTTCAGAATGGTACAGGATCATTCAAGGACTATTACCTTGAATATGGCTTTTGGGAGAGAAGCAAATAAAAATTATGCCTTCGGGTATTGGACCTATAGGACATCTTCAATAACAGTCTTTATTTTGAAAAATATAATTATACCCACTCTTTGGAAACTCTTTCTCACCAGTCATATTTCACTTGTTAGTAAGCACTAGTTACATGATACAATATAACTGAGATAGTAAGAACTGTGCAGATGGAAAGAGACAGGGAACACTAAAACTAAATCTGAGAACAAACATGTTCCCTGAATGAAAGAGCTTCTTCTTGGGCTTCTGCAAAGACTGTGCCAAAACTGGTTGTCTAACTGTTAAAACCAGAGCAGCAGCCAGCTAAACATCTCACTGTTTTATGGGTTCTCTTTAACAGAGCTGCTGTTTCAGAATGGATAGCATTTCCTATGAAAGTTTTCTGGTCATTGATTGACCCTTTTGAATGCATAAAAAGAGATGACACAAGCTTGGAAAGAAAATATCTTTAGATGCTGGTTAGCAACCTCTAAGGGAAGTAATTATAGTACATGCAAAGAACAGTTAATTTGTGGGAGAGAGAGACACATGGTCTAGTTAATTTCTAGACGTGTAGTTATACTTCTTTTCCATAACCTGGAAGCCAGGTTTCCATGAGCAGGAAGCCCGGGCTTGAAATAATCAGTGTCTGCCCTCCCAGCAGGAGTTAAGGGTGGTGAGTCAAGGGCAGGCAGGTGCCAGTTCTCCTTTGCCCTTTTAAGTATCAGCCCTGCCACTGACCTCAATGAGGTCCCACTTCATCTCTTTTCCTTGAAATCTCCTTTCAGAAAATTTGTGCATGCACACTTTCCCTGCCAGACAAAGTTAAAATCATAGCTTCATTTATCCACACAGAAAACACATTCTTTTTCATTTAAAAACCCTTCCTGACCAATGTGGTTTTAATTCCAAACATACAGCTGGTAGAATTCCCAGTAGCATTGGATTACTTTCAGCATTTGGAAGTGAAATCCAGCTGGGAGGTCTAGAGGAGAGTCTGTGAGATCTGATACCCAGGCTTCAAGCATTAGAAATGTTGATTGGTTCAGTAGTCGAGGACCTGTTTATTATAAGTGACTATTGGATTTGCACTTTCAGTCCTCAGTGAGTAATTTATAAATTTCTACACTTGGCAGGATGTTTTGGAATATTTCCATTTGCTTTCATCTATTCTAAAATACCAGTTTAACACAATGTCTAAAAAGATGAGTACGTTGCCTTCTTAACTATACCCAGGTGTTAGCCTCCACAAAGCATTTAACTTTAGTTGTTGCTAAAAATCAAATTGACCTAAAAGGATATGTTAGGATTTCGAAAGAAATATATGCTAAATTATTTCAGGGAAATGAATTTGTAGCTTAGCTCAAACAGTAATTTTCTCTATTGGCAGTGGCATAAAGACACATCCACTTCCTTTATAACATAGGTTCTTCTGGATGACCTCTGGCAAGTTTCACATGAAAGAAGATAATGTGAGTGCTGCAAAAGACGGTGACAGCCACAAATAAGCAAACAAATTCCTGAAGGGATTTTATTTTGAAATTTTCTTTCTGCAGATTAACAGAGTTGGAGATACTGATACACACATTGAATATTCCTTGAATTGTACATCAATGCCATGATTATTTACATGCAGGAATCTATCAGCATTTCAATTACTTCGTTATGAATGAAGAAAGTAAATACACCAATTATTTCTTGGTCAACCTATGGGATATTTTTGTCATCACTTCATTTTACAGCGAAGCAATTTCACAAGCAGGTCTCTATTAATGCTTGTATGGCTTCCAGACTATAGCAAAACATCAGCCTGCAGTTTTGCTGAATAGTTCTTGAAATTTCTTGATCCTCTGCAATCCAAATGCTGAAGCAGCTGAATCTGAATGACAGGTACTGGTGGAAACCTCAAGAGCTATTTTGACCTTGCAATGATTTTTTACTTTAATAACTGATAAATATCATTCTAACTAGGGCTATATTTTTAAATGATGTTATGGTTTTATTTTAAAGCATGAGTTAAAAATAAAGTGAAGCAAACCCCTACTGAGAGCTTAATTTTGACTCAATTTAGCAACTTCTTCTGGAACAGATGCCATTATTTGAAATTACACTTCACAAAATCCCATGTCAAACTCTTGCCATTTATAAATCCTTGTATGAATAAGTACACATCTGGCTTGTAATTCTTGTAATTGTGTTACAGAAAGACTCCTTCAGTGGGTTTACAGATGTTTGCAAATTTTATTATGGTGCATGATACTGATGTTCATTTGGATTAGAGATTCATATGGGGAATACAGAAATGTGTAGTTTTTTAGAAGACTAGCACAGGCTCAATATTGCACAGAAATTCTACCGGGCTGAGAAATCCTGAGCAAACCTCATCCCTGTCCATTAACCCCTTGTAAGCAACAGAGCAGGATTTCTCTGTAGCTTTTGAAAGCATGTAGTGACAGGACAAGAGGGAATAGCTGTATAGTGGAAAAGGATAGATTATATATTAGGAAGAAATTCATTACTGTGAGGGTGCTGAGGCACTGGTACAGGTTGTCTGGAGAAGTAGTGGATGCCTCATCACTGGAAATGTCCAAGGACAGGTTAGATAGGCTTGAGTAACCTTGTCTAGTGGAAGGTGTCCCTGCCCATGGCAAAGGAGTTGGGATGCAGTGCTCTTTAAGGCTCCTTCCAACCTAGACCATTCTAGGATTTTTGCTAATAACCATCTGCAGTTCCAGATTTGCAGCTGAAGAGATACAGTACCAGGCCTCAGCTACAGAGCAGGTGTGCTACATCCATAGCCAACACACTGGTGCTTGCTCCTGTCCTTCCCTAAATGTCTTCTGTGTGAAAAAATTTTTATCTGCACAATAGTATATTGGTAACTTTCACTTGATCACAGTAAGTTCTAAAGTAAATAACTAAGCCATTTAACATCTACCTTGCCATCTCTGACCTCTCTCTCTCACAAGTAGATTTCATCTCAAATTATATCAACAAAAAGTCAAGTATTTTTCTGCCAAGGAGAGATACGTGTTCCCATTGTGGTGGTTTTAAATCAGCTGGATGAGTTTTTCTAGATACAATTTAGAGAAACATTACAAAGCATCCTAAAATGATTTAATTGCCTAGCAGAGAAATTAATATTAGAAGAGAAGGAAATATTAGGTGTAATGGTCATTCCCATGTTAAAAAATAATTCTGTGATTCCAAGGAGTACTTACTTGTAAAACCTTTCTAAGTGCAATAAACCATTCCAGTTCCCAACTTCTAAAGAGAGTTAACAGTCAGATTACTATGATTTGTGCTTCCTATTCCCATCATTACCAGGAAACAGAAGAAAAGCTTTAAAAAGAGAATGCTTTAGTAGAATATCAGCAGCGTATCAGTGGAATATCTTCTGTGCCATAGAGCTTGGCTGTGAAACACAATTTCAAGCAAATATGTAAAGTGGCTTATTTCATAATTTGATTGAAGCACAGAGGGTAAACATGCATTTTATTTGGGATGAAAGTGAAATAATGGGTCCCTTTCACTCCTAATATCTGTAGCTAACATTATATTCTGATTTTCAGAGTGTAAATGTATTACATAAAATTGTGGGTCACCCACTACATCACCTGCACTGGGCAGAGATCTGTTTGTGAAGATCTCTCAGAGGAGGTTTCAGATCAGATGCTATTGAGAAGACCAGAAGAAGTTTCTTTTTTAATAACTCAAGAAAATTAACACTTTAGTGATGCAGGACCCCAGTGACATCTCTTTGCTAATTAACCCCAAATCTTCCCCAGCCTCACAGCTTGGTGCAGGGATATCAAAGGTCAGAGCAATGGAGATTTGTGCCTGTTTTGCAAGGGAAAAAAGACCAGCTCTTGGCTTGCACAAGTAAATCCATAGGTAGAATATCCCAAATGCCTTATTTCTCCTTGTAAAGGTCTGTCATTTGGAAGTTTAATTCTGCTGTGATTTGCAAAACTATTAGAACTTAGATCCAGTGTCCACATATTCCACTTTTTAGTAGTGTGAAACACAGAGTCAGAACTAATTGAAAAAGAGTAGCAATTGCACCAAATCAGTTTAGGTTTCCTCTACATGTATAGTAGGTCAAAGGACTTTATTGTATATTTTGTTGCTTTAAAAAAAAAAAATTAGCTGCTGAGCAATCTTTGTTGATTTAGTGCACATGGAAAAATGTTTTCCAGTGATTTATTGAAGTGCCTAATTCTGTTTTATTACAACAGTGTGTGAGAGAGTTCAAACAATGCTGCGTTTGCAAGACAGGATAAAATTAAGATGCATTAAAAGATTATCAACATTATGCTTAAAAAAACTATATAAAGCCCACATTAAATTTGGACAGTCTTTTGTTTTCTGAAAATGTTATGGACATTTTTGCATACATTGAACTGAGAGACACAAGACTAATTTAGAATTTAAAGTAAGTTGCAGCCTTCAGATATCTCTGAAGTATCCTTTATACCTAGAATCCTCCTGAAAGACTCTTATTTACATAGCCAGTGCCATATGAATATGTGTATGGACTGATGCAGAAGAGAAAAAGTGAATCTAATACTAACAAAAATCTAGGTGAAAGGGGATTTTTTTGACTTCTGACTTGCTGATTGTAAATCAGTGCTAGGAAGCATATGAGGAAAAAGTGAAAAAAGCAACCACAGGCTGTAGCAGGATGTTCTCCCCCCTACTCTCTATGACTGAAAACTTTTCTGCTTGTGTCCATCAGCTGGTGAATACAGGTGAGATAACCCAGGCCAGACAGATGCCCAGTGGGGAGTTATCTCTGACACCAAGAGGGCAAGATCCCCAGCTGAGAAATAAACAATTTTGCTTTGAGAGCGAGATGTAGAGAGAGGCAAGCTAGGAATCATTGACTGAACAACACTACTTTTACACCATAAAATGACACAGATTTTCATGGAGAGAGTAATCTCCTGCACACGTCCTGGAAATGAGCAGGCCTCCTCTCCAAAACATTGGATACATCTTTATGGTTACATTTCCAGAAAAGTGGAGTCACCATCCCTGGAGGTGTTTAAAAAAGATTGGATGTGGCACTCCATCCCATGGTTTAGTTGAGGTGTTAGGTCATGGTTTGGACTCAATGATCTTGAAGGTCTCTTCCAACCTAGTCATTCTGTGATTCTGTAATTCTGTGAAATTGAGAGCACAGGATTTTTGATGTGTGCCCCATCAGAAATTGGACAAGACACATGGAATCTTAATCTATATTATTTCTTCATTAGCTGTAATATAAGTATATAAATATATAATAGTAATATAAGTATATAAAATAAGTACCTTATTTTAGTGCACTGAATTGGTTATCTACAAGTAGTATTTATTTTATTTATCCTGAGTAGAAAGTAATATTTTAAAGTCTTATGTCTTTTAAATTTGTTTCTATTAAATAAATAATTCATTTTGTAATGGCCTAATTGGCCATTATCAAGAACTTGTAAACAAGAGTGGGTCTTGGGGTGCTAGCCACCTCAATAAACTACTGTCTGCTGTCAGAGGCCTGGGCAGAGGCAAAACTTGTTTAAACTCCCCTCTCCATTCATAGCAAGGTTTGAAGAGATTTTTCTCATAGGGTTTATAAGTAGAATTTAGTTCTTGATAAATTTATGTCATGATACATTTAAAATTTCAAATTAATTTTGTTACACATAGCCATGGATTTAAGGGATATTCTTTTTGTGACATGAAAGAGTAAGAGTAATGACTTCTGAAAATGCAGATTTGATGAAAACAATAAGTTCCTTTTTGAAATAGTTTCATTGGTTTTAACTAGTGTTTTTCTTTCCTATATCTATACATCAATATTCCTGTTAGATAAAAGGGCCTATGTCTGTAATACTTTGTGGTTTCCTCAATTCCAGCTGTCTTTGAAAACACTGGGGCACTTTTCATTTGCTAAAAAACATGCATACAGAAATAACCTAAGGAAGAAAATCAGAGTTAACAAAGATTTCATGTATGGCAGCCAAAAAATACAGGAAGATCAAACATGTAGACGAAAATTATGAGTGGGAGGAAGGGAGGGAGACAGGGTATGAAATACTTCAGTTTTCATATGCTGCTACAAAAGGTAAACAAGCAAGTAAATATGCTCTTGTATCTGTAGAGAGATGTGTTACAGCTGGAGCACTCATCAGAATGTTTGTATGCTGAATGGTTTTGACTCTGCGCATGTGAAGCATCATTATGCAGTGGAGGTATTGAGGATCTGGGGTATTAATTCAGGCATCCAGAGAGAAAAAAATACATTGGAAATTCTATTAACTGACTAATGACTTTAATTTTGATTTTGAAGTGAAGTAATGATGACTGACAAACACGGTGAAGAAAAGCTGTAGTGAGCCCTGATGCTGCACAGGACAAAACACCCAATATATTTCTGAAACAAAGATAATTTGGAACTCCTGACCCACCTTTGTCCCTAAGGAAGGTCATGGAGAGCAGAACCAAATTGTGTCTTGCTTAGTTTCTGCCCCACTCCTATTACAATTTCTGCTTTTGTATTTCCTGATGGTCTTGCAGGATTAAGACATATTGCTAGAAAATAAGAGCTGTCTGTTCAAGTACTCATAGAGTGGCAAGGATCTCTGTAATCTTGATAAGATAGTTTGACCAGGTCAGATACATCTGTATCCATCTAGCCTGTATTTTTATTTTTTTTTCAATAAGATACCTAAGGAAGAGGGCAAGGACAGGTTGAACATACCAGAGTATTTCACACTGTCATCCATTGCTGTAAAGATCAAGGTAGTCAGGACAAGTCACTGGCTCTTTTTTGAGCTGAATTCAGCACATATGTTACACAAGACTTGAACTGTCTGAGGTTCTGAGGAGCTGTCTGCCCTCCACACAAAACCAAATCTCGGGCACCACCCTGATCACAGGGGAATAAGTAGCCCAGACCACATGCTGATCTGCCGCAGAAACTTCCTTTCCAGAACTGACCTACTAATTTACTTCAACAAGCTCACTAGGACTGGCAATCTTTCACAGAAGTTGTTTGAAATGTCCTCTGGTACCTAAGAAATAAGACATTATGGTGACTTAGATAATCTGTCTGCCTGTCTTAAAGAAAGACTGAAAATGTCACTTAGAAATGTACTACCTATGCTGATCTAATACATTCAGAATTTAGACAAGTGGGATTTCAGCTCTTCTTGTGTCCCCAGAAATTCCTGGTGAATAACTGAAATAGCTCCATGTTGTATGCAGCTCACCCTGAGCAGCTCCAGGCCGGCTCTATTATACCCAGTGCTGAGATGCTGAACTAATCACAGTAGTAGAGTGCTGACCCTGGGTATCCCTAACCAGTTTGTAAATAATCAGATTGGCAAGCAATATTTCTGAGATCTCTACTTACCAACCAGTCTACTACCACTTTCCAGCAGTGATTTCTGATTTCTTCCTGCAGCTACACCACATATTTGGGACACTCCAAAAACCTGAAGATGGGAATCTGTTGGACAGTTTGGCAGCATACATATCTTATAGGGGTTCATTTTAAAGGGAATGGTTGGGGGCGGGGGGGGAGGCGATATGCCTTTTTTTTTTTTAGGTTAGTTGTAAGATAAAGAAACCCTGCCAAAACCTATCCCCTTCTGCATACACCTCATAATCCAACCCTATCCCCCATCTGAACAAGGCACAAGGCAGAGATAGGAGTCAGCTGCGAAGTTTAAACATCCTGCTTTGGTCTGCCTTCCTGGTGCATGATTACTGTGCTAGATAGATCCCTATAACTTTGGCAGGCTTAGTGAGATTAATACAAGGGTAAAGAGCTGGCTGATGTCTTCATGAGAGCTCTTCCAGTGCATTTTCAGTTTTGGGGAATCTAGAGGTGTCCTTGCCAACAGCAAATTGGCGGATGTGATCATTTTCAAGATGGGCAAGAAGGATGACCTGGCCATGTCTTTAAATCACAGGCTTTCAGGAAAGTGGCCTAACTCAAGTAATATATTCCACAAATTTCTCAAACTTTACTGGCATATAACTTTAGCTAACAATCATTACAAAATAAATTTTACAATAGCAATATTTTTATAGTTTTTCAATGTGTACTAAGTCCATAGAATACATGTATTTTTGAATATATTTGAAGAATAGAGATTTTGATCAAGAGAACACCATGGGAACTGAAGCACTTACCATTTTTTAGGAAATGCATCTTTTTTTGTTCAGCGTGCATGGAGTTCATGCATGAAACACTGTCATACATCACCACTGGGATTTCAAACCTCAAATACAGATATCAACAGCTCATAACTGTGGGATGGCATTAGAAATTAGGCAGGGGACCACTGGCACAAAATAGGATTTAACAGTTTACTAACACCTTGATAAGGGCTTTAAGGATATCAGTGGCATTTGAAAAATGGCAGTGGCAAATAGGAACATTTTGCACTTACTAACTGTAGCTCAGATGCTTTTCTGGGCTGAGCTGTAGTTTAATGCATCAGAGAATGGGCATAACAGAAAAGTCCAATAAAAAAATTCAAGCTGACTTCTTCAGGACGTAGCTGATATTTACTGATCACCAGAACAATTTAGATATCAGATTAGTCATGGAGCGAGCCAGAGAGGAAGAGCTATGGTTCATAGTCCTTACCCACATTCCCACAAATGTGAACCATGCCCCATAAGTGTAAGGTAAATTATGTTTTCATCAGGAATATTAGGTGTCTAGGTGACAGACAGATATTTTCAGACATTATATTATTAGTTTTTTTGATGAGGATTATAGAGCTGCAAAGGTGAAATCAATCAAGAAACTGTCTACAGGAGTTCAAATATGAGTTAGGAATAGCTGTGTTTAACAGGGTCAAGGAGAGGACTACTCTGGGCACTCAGTGCCTGATGCACCTTGCTACAAGAATACTGCAATATATAGTATGTATAGAATGTGGCATGCTTAGAAGGAAGTGGCCTAATAGATTTTGCTGTGTGTATCAAGGGGAAATTAATCAGCAACCTGGATGACACAACCCTGGATCTCTAGTGCTTAGCTATCTGACTGAACAACAGAAACATTATAATGGTGGTCTCCCTGGCAACAAACATAATTGTGCATTTGCCTGAAAACCTACCTCTAGGTTCATGGCCAAGGCATATCACGACTAATGCTGAACACCGTATTTTAACGTATCTGACATTCGGTGTTTTCTTTTAATAAGCAGCAGCCTCATAAGTGATGGAAGATAATCAAGGCTCAGAATTCTGAAATAAACTGAAGAGATCTCCTGTAAAGTTCTAGAGACAGAATTAAAGTTTTAAGTATTCAAGGCCAGGTGATACGGGGGTCTGATCTAGCTGAAGAGGAGTTGCAATAAGATGAGCTTTAAGATCCAGACCATTCTATGATTCTATGATTCTTTGAGCATCTTCCTTCATTGATAAGAAATAAATACAGACACATCATTAACATCACTGGAAGGCTCAGACCTTTATTCAAACACATAGTTAGCATTACATTGAGTTTTATTTATTGAAGATCTTTGTTTGTGCTTGTAGGAGTTCTGTTTATTTTCTTATCCTAAGGACATGACTGTACTTCTGCTTCCTGTCTGAAGCTGAGTTTTCTCTGACTTTTGTGAATGTTTCTGTGGCATAATGATAACTAAGAGTAGTTGAAGCAGCTGGTGTATTGTTAACTTGCAATCTGTGCTTTGCCTCCTATCCTAGCTTAATCTAACCTATGACCTTTTTTAACTAGCAAGCCTCAAGAAGCTAGAGTTTAAGAAAACAGCAGTGAAGTGATTTATGCTACATCTCAGGAGTCTGGCTCTCAGAAGTCATCAGTGAAGATTTCTATTTCAATACATTCCAAGAGCGGCTGAAATATCCTTCTTCCAGACACCAACGCATGTCCAAACTCTCTCACAAGGTATTGAGAGACATCCAGCCATCACATTCAGGTGAATTAAGATACTAATTTCCATCACCACTTTTTGTTGCTCTCTGCAGTCTATTGTTCTTCTAGTCTGGTCTGGAAGAAACACTGCAGGCAGAAAGCTTTAACAAGCTGTTGGGGGTTGGTTCTTTCCCTTTTCCCTCTGTGGAATTTTCCCCATTGTCATGCTAAGATACCTGTTGACTGGGCCCTGGTGACAAGGGGGAGGGGACGGGAGGGAAGAGGGGAAGCCCCGCGAGATTCAAACAGCCAGAAGAGGAAGCGGAAGGCTGGGCCTCGGCCCATTTCCCCCGCGGAGTTCGGACGAGAAGGACGATCGCCGCCTCCTGCCTCTCTGTCCCATCCCAGCATCGGGAAACCACTATCGGACCCTGCCCTGCTCCCTTCTCACTGTGAACTACCACCATCCAGCACTCTGCTGAGCAACAGGACCCACACTGTGAGCAGAGGGCTCTCTCTCCATCTCTCTCTCCCCCTGGGACAGCGCTGCCATCACCCCCAGCCCTCCTGCAGCTCTGCGGGACCCGCCCGCCCCCAGCACCGGGAACTGCAGCTCAGGGAAAAGGTGCCTGCAGCCAAAAAACACTGGGACTGAGTTACTGTTCTGTTTGTGGGTAATTTCATAGCTGTTGTTGTTCTTGTTTGTCGTGTTAGATATACTAGTAAAGAACTGTTATTCCTATCCCCATATCTTTGCCTGAGAGCTCTCTTAATTCCAAAATTATAATAATCGGAAGAATCACATTTTTTTTTCAGTCCAAAGGGAAGCTTCTGCTTTCCTTAGCAAACACCTGTCTTTCAAAGCAGGACACAAGCATTTAGTAAGAGATTGTCTTTATTCTGCTCCCTCTGTACCTTCAGTGACTCCTCTGTTTCATGCAACTGCTTTTTTCCCTATTGCCTTGGCCAAATGGCCAGAGATGACTGCACTGTATAAACAGTATGAGGCACACAGCAAAAAGAAGGCATACACACTTTAAAAACATAAAAAATGCTCCCAATGACAGTCCTCAAAGCAAGGTGTGCTGTGCAGCAGTGTCCTTCCATTAGTGTAAACTGCAGTGAGTGTGCATGAACTGAGGTACAAAACTAAGCACAGTGAACAAAACCAAACACAATCAAGTGTTTGCAGGCATTTGGGATGACCCCTTTACAGAACAACAGAACAACAGAATATAAGCACACTATGAGACAGGCAGATTGTAAGATATTTTATATTAATAGAAGGGCATTCTAATATACTTAGTTCCTGCATAATCTGCATACAACATAAATACATGATAAATGAAAGCTACAATAATTGCAGGTAATTACCACAATTACCTTCCCTGCAGACTGCAATTGCCTGCTTGAGGAAATATTTGCAAATCAGTTTGGTCTATTTAAAAAAAATAGAATTCTTCTTCTTTTTCTTAGTTTTTGTATTTTCCATAGGAAAATGTCTTTATACTTATCTCTTTCCCTTTGAGTTTATTTGATAAGTTTGTCAATACAAGTGCGCACAGCTGTAGTTGAAGAGCAGCTGAGAGGCATGTCTGTGCCAGTGCATGAAAAGGGGAATTACATACACTCTGAAAAGGAAAGTCATTGAAGCTGCCAAAGCTTTGACTATACAAGCTTTGATTTTCAGCTCATAGTAGCAGACTAAACTGACAGGATCAGAGCACATCTCAAGTTTGCTTTTAGGTGGGGAGAGCAGGGAGGAGGATAGATCAAGCAATGTGGATTGGATCTAAATGGCAAATTTAAAAGAATAAAATGCACATCTACCACCAAACTATTTAAATAATGGATTGTAAGTGCCTTTCAAATAATCTAGAATAGCAAAAGGTCTCCTAAAGGTTACATCATACTTACAGCTGAAAATTTCCATTGTCACCTTAAATGCAAATTTCTTTCTACTATTGTGTGTAGTTCAGTGTGAGACACTCTCTCTTTTCTATGTATGCAGGATAAATTAAGAGGCACTGAACTGCAGAGATCTTAGATTTCCAGCGCATGTTTCCTCAACTGTAGAACTGAATTACAGTACTTACCTGCCTACAAAAACAAGACTCTTCTGTGGAGCCTTTTAGACAAAATGTGATGACTGCATGGCGCTGCATGCAACACTGAATTGCTACATCTCACCATAAAAAGTTCTTAGCTGCCACAGACCATGAACTGGATGTTATTTAAAACTTTCCATACTCTTGAGTAGTCATTTTCCATTTGAGACCATTCCCTCTCCAGTCAAATCCAGGCATCTGTCTATTTATTTAAGATTCTTTCATGGAGGTTGCATGCTGCAGATGGAAAAGTTTTTGCTGAAGACTTTCACTGTTTCAGAGGGTTTCTTTCTACCTAAATTGGGTGTTGCAACTAGAAGAGAGAATCTTTCTTAAACACCCAATAATTTAACACACTCACCAAAGTGTGTTTCTCACTAGAAACTGATGCCTTCTGTAAATTTCTTTCCCAGCAGCTTTGTCAGTGGAATTTTATGCTTATTAGTTATTGCATGATCTTGCTTACCTGAAAGCAGCTTAAAAATGTTCCAGCAGCAGAGCAAATTTGAAAGTGGGCCTTTCAATGTTCTGTATATGGAATACAGACTTTAATCAAGAACTTAGTAAATAGACAAGTTCAAGAAGCCCCAAAAATGTGGTTATTACTCACTGCCCAGATCAAACGTTACAAGAATTATCCATTTATTGCTACTTTTTATATTCTATTGGCAGTAACAATAGCTCATAATGAGTAGGTCTACAAAAGATGGTGGTGGTTAGAGAAAAATTGCTCATTTATTTGTTAAAAGGACAGCCTAACACATGATTGAGAGAATCACTATACCATCTCCTCCCCATAAATAAATGTCAGGTTAAACCTAAGTTTTTATTATTCCCCAAATCATCCTTGCAATACTAATCCAAACCATTTCCTTGTCAAGTCTCTTGGAATAAAGGTCCTGGAATAAAGGTCCAGAATTGTGCTAAGTGCATTCAAGAATTTAAAGTAAATGATGCTCACACTGTGGCATTGAACTCTACTATCAGTGCTATAGTCCATGAGTCTCTGCTTTTGCTACTCTGCATAAAAGAATTCAGGTATCCAAGAATGCATGTTTTTGAGGCTAATCTCCCCCTGAATCTTTGCTGGACACCCTCCCTAAGGATTTCCACCCTTGACCAAACAGTCCTCTTTCATCAGAACAAACAGAGCTGAAGGAACTTCTAAAAAGTCAGTGACATATATAAATAGGTAGATAGGCAAATAGCTGTACAACAGAGACTTCTAAGCAATTGCTCAAATATTAATTACATTTTTATACAGCTTAGTTGGCGAAGTAAATCCCCACCTCTTTTGTCTTACAACACTGTTTGTAGGTACTACTTTCCTGCTATGACTAATACCTATAGTGAGGAGTAGTTTGCAGACTATAAATACTACAGATCAGCTTGTTTTTTTAACTTAACCCTATTGCTGAATTTGATAATATAATTTTGATTTTTTTTCCTCTTTGTGGAGCTTCAAAGTTCTTTTGCAGTTATTCAACCTTTTGTTAAAGTATAAGATGTCCCAGTAGTTTGTTGTCCTAAACTTATGTATGCAAAAAGAATTTATACAAAAATAAAGTACTAAATTATCATATTGATCATATGTCATTATACCATAGGATTAAATGCTCATGCCTTCCAGTTTGAATTTTTCTTAATACTGATTAAAATAAGGAGGTAGACTGTAGTAACAGAGATCCCTAATTTAATGTCAGGTATCTGGAAAGGTTTCCTGAAAATATCAAGATTTATTTCCTTTGTCTATTTCTGTAGTTGCTAATCAGACATGTACTTACCTATCTATGTTTATTGCCTATATAATAATTTCAGTCCTGACTCCATTTCCTATAAAATCCCATTATTTTCTCTTTACCATGGGATTATCAAAATATCGTAGCCTTGGCATTGGACTCACACAATTTCAATCAATTCAACTGATTAAGGAAGTGAAGTCCGAACAGGTTTACTAGTTTAACAAATCCCCTGTAAATATTTAAATTTTAATTTGGATAAAGATTTAGACCTTACCAAACTCGTTAAAGGCTGAAACATGCACCATTCCTTTTATAATCTATGAGGATTTGTCCTTAAGAAATGTTTGTAAATTTCGAGGTAAATGAAATCTATTGTCAAACTGTTAAAGCTGTACTAAAACCTCTTAAGAATGGAAGAGTGATTTTATCTGAAGAATAAGAATTATGGCATTTATTTTAGCTGCCAATATAAAGAATTCTTTAAATAAAAATCTGGTAATTCTCTTTAGTACTATATAATAATTCTGTATATATGTCAATATTTAAATAAAATCATACTTTTAAACAATTTCCCAATCATTTTAGATTTTGACAAGTTTTTTCTTATGCTTCTTTTGAAATCACAGATGATTACTTAAATTCTTACAGTTTAAAGTCACTCAGTCATTCTCTTCTCTCTTCAGCTTGATTGTTGCAAGCGGAGTGTTGCAAGCTTCCAGTTCAATTCCATCCCGTGAAGTTCATTTTCTAAAATAATTTTTAAATGCTTCACTTCCTCTAAAGTGTCTTTGTAAACACTAGTAAATCAATAATCCATAGAAGCAGAAAAATTGTCCTAGATTGATTCAGGGAAGGTAGAAATGAGCAATATTTCTGTACCACGTTACATTTCCTCCTAGTGAGGATTCATCTGCCTTACATATATATGCTATGCAGCTGCTCACAGAGTACATAAGATATACTATCTAGCACACATCCCACTCAGGAATTTAGATGCACATGGGATGTGCCTACATTGTCTTCTCCTGCCAGCACTCACAGTGCTGTGATTGAAGTTACTGCAAGCCAGATGTTATTCTGAAATTAGAACATACCCAAATTCCACAAGAGTTTGGCTCCACATGAAACTTTCAACCTTAACATCACTAAAAAAATTTTATGTCTAGATATTGCTAAAAAATGATGCAGTAAAAGAACTGTTTCTGACTACTTTCTTCACCTAATTAAAACTAATAGGTCTTACATCTCCTTTTTAACCCCATATAGAACTTGATGCCTTAAATCTTTTATTAGCAGGATTATTAACAAGATTATAAAAGACTTAGTTCTATATGCATGACTGTAAAACATGTTAGCAACTTGTTTCTCACTACACTTTTTCCAAAATAATGCCTTCCAGTACTATGCATTTTTTTTAATATTGCAGTGCAGGATATTTTGCCTGAATGCAAGTTAATCTGAAAGATAATAAACCTTTTCAAAGTGCCAAAGTGGTTCCTTAAGTAAGAAATCCCATCAGAAACTAATATAAGAAAAAGAGGACATATTGTGTGCTATTTATCAGCAGAAATTTTGTGAGGCATATCTGATACCATCTGATATTTAGATGTTCTGCTGATTATTAGTAAGGTGAATTAGCAAAGCAGATCAGAGCAGAGCAGTTGTGCAGTCAACAAAAATCACTGTTCATTGGTGATTTGATATTTGCATTAAATTCACCAGATACAGTGTTTCACTAGAATATTAAAAAAGCCAAAGATAGTTGGCTCTAGACTTGTAATTTAAAAGCAGAAAGAAAAGTTATGAAATGCATTAAGTGTATCTCAAAGTTCGAAACATGCGACCACAGCCATAGTTCAAGAAGTAAGATATATGAGTTTCAGCTTTTGTAAGAACATGCAGCCATTTTGACTGCGTACACCAAAAATACTGTTGGGAAAGGATAAAAAACAGACATGAGATTATCTTCTAAAAACAGGTTAAATGAAGTTGAAGATTTCGGTACGAAATGTCCCCAGGTAGTTCGGACCTGAACACATGATACTGCAAGAAAGTTATTGGTGGTGTTATCCTAAAAAAATCATCAAAACTGTACTTTTCTGTGTTACAGTACTGGTGAAAATTTGACATCTGAACTCTTGAATAGCAGAAAATGTATGGAGGTGGTCTGTAGCTACTGAGGTGAAGAGTTTTGTTTGCTTGCTTTCTTTGTGCTTTTGCACACAAGAAGACAAGATTAACCAAAATAAACATCTTCAATGCTAAACAGCACCCATATCCAAAACTAAGGCGTTTAAAAACAGAATTGCAAACTCAATTAATACTTGAGTTCAAACAATTTTTTATGGTATTTGATAAACTCTTCAGGAAAGTGGAGAAAGTTTCTGAATTTTCACAATAAAAAGCAGAGGAGTACATAAGCAAATAGCCTGTGAATCATCAAGGGATGTCAGAGACATTGCTAAAGATGAGCCTTATTAAAAGTCACTGGAGTTCAGTATGTGACAAAAAGCACATGCCCATACTCAACAACCAATTAAGAGTGGCTGCTCTCAACCAATGGGAGATCTTGAAAGATACCAGCATGGCAATTCCTCATCTTGACATGAGAGAAGCATTTTTTGACACACATGAAAATCACCTGTGATCCAAGAATTTAAAAACTAAATATTTCCTCCCCTAGATTCAAATGGATAGAGGCACTGAAAAATGCATACAACCAAAAATAAACCAGGCTAGTAAAAGAGATTATATTCCCAACACTGTTAAAAAATAGACCTTGGAAGAGGAAGCAGTTTACTGTTACCAGAAAAAAAAAAAATCTCTTAACTTCCCTGAGACAGTCTTACCAAACACAAGTAAATAGGAGATTATGCCTATCAACTGTTTCATTTTTAGCTTAAATATCTGGTATGAAATTACCTTGAAGACACATTATGCAACAAAACACAGGTGAAATCCTACTTCCCGTTATTCCCATGCAAAATGTCTTAGTGGAAAATATCAGGAAAACAATTGAATACATCCTATCAAAATGATGCAGACAGGCTTTGATGCTTATTCAGTTACATTCAAAAGCAGAATAGCACTGGTGAAATACAGCTTACCACCACTGACTTTTTAAGACCTGCAGTAGAAATTAACATCAGGGTATCTACTGACCTGCTGGTATGTATTGAAAAAGAAGGCAAAAAAATACACTCAAAATAAGAAGTTCCAGGAATTATCAATATTTTTTGAAAACCAGACTTTATCCACCTCTGGAGAGAGACTGCTGTCACTAACAGCAGAGGCAGGCAGTAGTCAGACACAAATGGGCATCCACAGCACCTACGTGATGCCTGAGAAGGCAGAGAATTTAGCTGTCGAGATGTTTGCTCTAATTCGCATAGAAATAATTATTACATTAGGCTGTAATAAAGAAGCCCTAGAACATACTGCACCTAAAAGCAATAGATTAAACAAAGCTAAACAATGTGCTGAGATCCACAGAGCTCTTCATATAAATGCACTTCAGGCTTGCTCGCTGGCTATTTATTTATTATACAGTGTTGATTTTATTAGCTATTTTTTACATTTGGCTGGGAGAAAGGCCACAAAGAATGGTAATTTTTAAGAGCATGCAGCCTAAGCCATATTGATTAACAAAAACTCTTGATGAACAAGATAGCTAATGATACAAGTGTGTTTTGAATTCCCAGATCTAGAGTGGTTTTTCATGCTGAGACATCCATTACTCTGTAAAGACATGACTTTCCCAAATTTTCTCTTTTCTTCCAGAAAAGCACATAAATATCAGTGGTTTTGGTATCACTACAGGGAAGTCAGAAGGTCTGCCCCTTCTCAACTTCACTGCTTTCAAAGTTTAGTAAACTGTAGAAGGAATGGGGAGAAGGCAATAAAGTGAAGAAATGTGTACCTCACTGTCTTGAGTCCAATGCCAGTGCAAGTTCATCAAAAGGCACACAGTGAAAGACTCCTTGGTTGTAGCCAGAACATACTGTACAAAATATATATGGGCTTCATGCCATATATGCTTTATTTATATTTTGACACTGGGCTTCAGCCAAAGTCCTCTGAGAATATTTTATTATCTGCCCACAACATAATGGTGAGTTTCATGACTTTTTTTTTAACAGAGTAACACAAGACTTGTCAGATTCATTGAAGCATCTGACCAACTGTTCCCATAACTCTGCTCTATCTTCATGTTCTTGAAGTAAGATTATTCTCTGCTTTTGCATGTTTCTCTGTCAGAGCCCTTCATTGGGCAATTTGCCTGCGCCAGAATGAGTGGAGACAACTGAAACCAAACTTAACTGTCATAGCAGATTTCTCTCAATGCTATTTTCTACTGCACTTCACAAGCTCCACTATGGACAAAGGAACAAGGAGGACCCACCCCCCTCTTCTGTGGGGTGGGGGGTCTCGATGCTCCCTAATGCTGACTTTCCATGCCAGGACTCCTGGCATTAGTACCAGGGATTCAATTCTAAGGATGGCTTGGGATTCATAGAAACATTTTAAATTTTTAGCCAGTACTCCAAATTTGAAATTAGTGTATGTCCAATGTCAATAATTAAATTACCTTTTTTATAAATGCATAATTAAAGTTGAGCCTCTAGGTGGTTCTTCATTGCCTCAAGCCTAACACTACATTAGTTCCTAGAATCTTTCCTCATTGATGAAAATGTGATTATTATTAACATTGTAACCCTTCTTTAAAATATCTTTTAAATTAAAAAAATATCTTAACACTGATGTATTTTTTTACATCCTTACAAACATTAAGGCTTCCCTTTAATAATTTTGCTTACTTGTCTCAAAAATTGAGAGAATCTTTAGTAATAACATTTAGTACTTTGATTGCTCAGCAAAAGATATATTTAGATCTAGTGAGCACTGTACATAGCCAACCCAGTTAGAATAAAATGTTGGCAATATGAAATGGCTATTTCCTCCCTGTGGGTGCATAAATAATAAACTTGCAGCCGTAGTCAATGGCAACACTGAGACTTCATTGGCAGGGACACAAACACAGGAAAAGAAATGGCAATGAGCCAAAATATTTGTATTGAAAACTGTGATATCCCAAACCTGGATTCAGGAAATAAATAATGAAATCATTGTATTCAAATAAATGCTTTTATGGTGAAGAAATTTATGATCAAATGATTACAGACTTTTTACTCTCCTTTAAGACTCCTAGTGCTCTGCAAGAAAGCCATTTTGTGTTGAGATCTCCTTTGTTCAAAGGCTAGGTTAAGCTCTTCTAGTTAAATTTAAGTCAGTCCATCAATAAAGAAAGCCTACACAGAACTCATGAGTTCCCAACTGTAGTCTGCCTTAAGGTGAGCTGCTCCTGGCACATGTGATCTAAATGTCAAATCAGAGGCCAGCAAGATGCCCTAGAAATCATTGGTCTGCCTTTTGAGATAGTGGGACATCTTCCATTGTGTCAGTAGAGAGAAGTGTCTGAGGAGGGCACTATAAATAGTTGATTTAAATTTGCAGGCTTCACAGACTCATTCTTTTAAAATTTCCACTAGACATTTTCAGGCAGTTCACGTTTATGTTTTCTTCCTATGGTTATAGGAAGAATTATTTTGCACCATTTACAAGTATTTCTATTCCACAGATCTCTGTGTCTGCACAGGTTCTGACTTATTAAAGACAGATCAACTATCTGAGATACTGATATATAACAATTTCGGCTTTCCCCACAATTTAATTGTTTAGATTATATATTCTGACACATAGCAATTTTATGCAACAAAGCCCCAAAGACAATAATTAATATTAAAATATGACAATAATATATTTTCAACAAAACATTTTCATTTTATTTTGCAATGCATATCCAACACTGCTTTCTAGGAAGGGAAAAATGTTTCCTTATGAACTATGTAAATCCTAGTCTGCCTTTCAAGAAGAATGCAGCTTTCTAGTTCTATGACTAAATAATCTTTTTCTGTTTTGTGATTAAGTTCATTGCTCATGTGAATGGATCCAATAGAAGAGCATCATGGCAGTGATTGCACTACACTCCATTTTTCTGGATAGGTACAGAATAAGTGTTTGTTATCATATTTTTGTAACCATATTTGCCAAACCCAGTGATACTGTAGGACATCGAGTCCCCATGAAATAGTAAATAAATACTTGCAATAGAAAATAGCTATTCACTGAGTTATTTACTATTAAAAATATGTGTAGTTAAGTTGAGTTCTTCTTGCTGGCAAGCACCCAAGGCCACCTTAATCCTCTGCTTGGCTGCAGGGTGACAGTGGTGGGACCCTTGTCAGCAGAGATAACCCCGCTGACTTCTGGCTAGCTGGCATGACCAGCTGGAGAAAAGGCTGTGCAGTGCCAAGCTGCCTGGAGACTCCACCTCCACTCAATACTTCTACAACTGGATCCTGGTCCAGATGGGCCTGAGCCCAGCACCAGCACCTACTAAACGTCAACACCAGCCAACACCTCAACCCCCATGCAGTCGCCAGGTACAAGACCAACCCAAACCCTGTCCATTTCCAGATGAGAGGTTGCTGCAATTCTTTAATCTACTGCAGGAGCTCCCGCAACTCCTAAGGGAAAAAATGTCTTGAGCAGCAGGATGGATCAGCTCCAGTGCAGGCTGCAATGTGGACCACAACCCTTTCCTTCTGGGGCAATGCGTGCTGATCCAAAGGTAGCCTTAGCTCCAAAACCTACTCTGTCCTGCCCATGTTCCTCTCTGCATCCATGTAAATGCTGATATTGACTTAGTTATTGTAACGAAATTGGCTTTTTTCACAGCTAAACATGTTTGCAGTCCTAATCAGTCTCCTGACAGTTTTAAAGTGTCATTTTGCATGATAAATCTGTATATAACCATGCACTATATATTTTAGCAAATAATTCCTTTGAAAATATATGAGTTTTCATGTTTCACATTAAATAGATCATGAATGGATGGAGGAAAAAGCAAAAACCATTTTAGCTTTACAGTTACAGCATGCTCACATTTACACACTCTAAAATTTGTAGAGATATTCTTCCAAAGAATCATATTGTTTCATGAGATGCATATGCTATTAGCAGTCTTAAGCCACCTTAGTATGAAGTATGTTTTCATGTGAAATACAAAAAAAACCCCTCTGATCTGTTACTTTGAAATATGCTATCTAGAGCAGTTTTTGTTTCTCCTGTATTTTTTATGTTAAACTTTTGTATTAATGTACAAATAAACAGTTTAAAAGAATAAGCACTTCCAGAGCTCGAGATTTCTATCATTGTATGTTAGCTAACATAATAGCTAAAAAGTGTCCTGAAACAACAGACAGAAAAAATATTTAACAATGAAAATGAAATATTGCCATAGGCCACTCATGAAAAGAAGTTTACATTTATGCTTTTGAGGTTTCATGGTTTTATGTGCACTTGTCATTATTACAAGCTTGGTCCTGTCTGAACACAGTATTATCGAAATAAAAGCTGACTTTGAATTCTGAAATTTAGTTTGTTTTTCACTAAGAAGAGCTCAAAGCCTTATGCCACATACTCTGTACATTTCCATTGACTTTATCTCACGGCCTTCAGTTCTGCACTTTGTTATAGCCCTTGCAGAGAATCTCTCAAGTGTCAGAGATTGTGATCTCAGAAAAACTCTTCACGCCTGTATATGTGTACATTTACCTGTGAAAGGGAGAGAAGAATAAGACCGGAAGACTCCTGAACAAACTAAAAGTTGCAAGATCTTGAATTTTCTAACACTTCCAAAAAGTGTCTTTTAAACTGCTGGTTTTAAATTGAATCATGAAAAACATGAATGGAGAACACCCTAAAGGCACAGAAAACAGTAAACCAAGTAAATATAGTTAATTTCATTTGTTTGTTTTTATGTATTCCATGCTTAAATACAGAGCTGTCTCAAGAAAGACTAATATTTATTTGCCTTCAGAATTTGATTCATAGTATTAGCACTGCATCTGAATCCAAAATCCTCCTGTAAATTTACATGGTGAATCTTGCACTGTGTTTGGTTTTGTTCCTGTTGTGGGGAAGATACTACCACAGAGGTCAGAGGCACAAGCAGCCCACAGCCATTTGAAAACATATTCCTTGTACTACACAGTTTTAGACACAATGTAGTCCTCAAAAAACTTTAGCGAGTTCTAGAATAATGTGATCAACTATTTTTATGAATGATCATTGCAACACTGTTTCTCAGCCTAAATTAACTTTGTCTTTTCCTCTGTCTTGAAATAGCGTTTATGCCATTTTTGACCAATAATAACATTTTTCATAGTTCTAGTACATATATTCTTCATTCCCATGCTTAACTTTTCACCACATATGAACAATTCAGCAATGATTGTATTTATCTTGCTTTGGGTCTTCCAAAAATAGCCAGATGTTTTGTTTGCAAAACCTAAGGGCTGAAATACAATCAGTACTGCAATTATAGCTAGAAAATTCTCAGGAAAAAATGAAATATCTTTGGATTTTTTCACTAAATCTTCTGACCAAAAGTATATGCTACATTTATTGAAGACCATATTTTGAATTGCTTTATCATTGACTGGGACACAGAAGAGAGAAGAAGTTGTTATAAAACATGGAAAAGCACTGCGCTGGGATTTTTTTAGCCTCCACAAAGGGATGGTTGTGGAGGTGGTAAATCAAGGGTAAAAAGACCAGAGAATCAGCATGGAGACAAACACCAGTGGCAGAGCAATTCTTCAGAGTGTGCCTCCACTCCCTGACAGCACACAGGGCTTTTTGTAAACAGCACATACTGCAGAATCCCTCCTCCACACTACACAGACAAACTGTACAATTCATCCAAGCCGACTAGGACAAATGTTATTTTTTCCATGAATAGAGTCTGTATTCAAAAATCTTTCTGGATGAATTCA
This sequence comes from Cinclus cinclus, assembly GCF_963662255.1. Lineage (NCBI taxonomy): Eukaryota > Metazoa > Chordata > Aves > Passeriformes > Cinclidae > Cinclus > Cinclus cinclus. The sequence continues at coordinate 42,296,041 of NC_085084.1, read as the reverse complement.
CCTAGTTTTGGAAACCTTATTCCAGTCTAGCAAACACCTCTTTCATAAAGTCCCTTTATAAGTCTTGGCTAAAATTATGTAATAATGAGTTTAGGTCCAACAGCTAAAAGGACTAATTTTAACAATGAGGTCAGTAAGAGGGAGAAGATGATGACGTATGGTTTGGTGGCTCAAATCCAGTCCAAATAGTCAGTAAAGTAAAGTAAATACTTCTAGTCTGGCTTTGGTCTGCTCTTCCTTTGGTCTGCACCTGCTGAAAGACTTATTGATGTACAGTATATGAAATTATTATGTCCTGTATGTGTTATTAACATGCTTGGCAGCCACAAGCAGCCATATGATTGCAAGATTTTAGTCTGTTTATTAAGAAACTAACCACCTATTCTTGTAACAGGAGATATTTAGGATTCGTTTCCACTGTGCATGCCACACATCAATACTGTCTTAAATAACAAAAAGCTAAAAGTATAGTCGCTAAATATTATGACAGAACTATGCATAAAGAGATTCCTAACATTTACAGGTATTGAACTATAGCCCTATTTTACTTCAAGTTCCTGAAGAGAGAAAGAGAGGTTAAGGAAAGAGAGCTAATGTTCCTCATGCTTTTCACTAAACTTCATATATCTTTACTGCTATAGTCAAATCATGGTAATTTAGGAAACTTAAGGAAGCTTCTATTTTGAAGCAGTCTTTCCTGAAAATATAATAAATAACCCAAACAAATACACAGTTGGTATTAACATTTCAAGTCTCATATTTTAAGTTTAGGAGATAGAGCACTGCTGTTTGCATTGAGTAGCTACTTCAGAACTTTCATTTCCTAAACAAAATAATGCTAACTGGAAGATAACATCATTAGGGCACAATGGACAAAAAGTGATTTAATTACAAGTAGAGCTAGAATTCCAGAATAGGCAGCCACAGTCAGAGATTATTTTGCATCCTAAAAATAAATTAGAAGAGTTGTTTTCTTTCTAAAATATCTCTTTGAGTACTCCAATAAAGCTGTGGATACACCTTTGGCTATACTTAAATATGCTCTATCATGCAATGAAATAAACATAACCCAGAAATACTGCTTTTGCAGTAGTCTGTACTGAAAGAAAGAATATTATCTTTTCCAGCGAAGTTCTTCTTCCACTAACATCATAACTTGGTTGCATCTTTCCCACCATACAAGGTAAGGAAGAACTTAGATATTTCTCCAAATCTATGGCAAATTCCAGTTTTGCAAATAAATGCTGGAAGATCATCATCTTTGTCTTCTCTACATGTTCTGATTGATGCCTGCCATGACAGGAACTAAACAGCAGTTTTGTCCTTGTAAGATTAAATGCTAATGTAACTAAAGATCCTAGTTGTTCCTACATGAATTAAATTGAGCCATTATGATTCCCTGTCTGACCAAACAGAGACAACAATGAGACAACACAGTTATTGATAGTTTATATTTAATTTTAAAATCTTAGTGTTCATTTCTTTCTATTTGTAATTTGCTGCTCTAGCTAGAACCACAGACTTGGTCCAAACAAATATTCCCAAGTATAGTGAATTTTAGTATTGAAGAGACCCTTTTCCCTAGAATTGTTTGCTTCCAGTACCTCACTGAATAGGAAGCTTTAGAGGTAGCAATACAAAAAAACCCAAACAAACAAACAAAAAAAAAAAAAAGAAAAAAAACCCAAAAAACTTCTGTCCAAGTTTTGTTGGGATTCGTAGTAATTTAGAAAATGAGGCACGTCTAAGTGGAACTGATCTTTACATTACATTATCTGAATAGCTTTTCAGGATCCAGAAAACACTTCATCACAAAACTTTTCATGTTGGGAAATAAAGCCCACTATTGGGACAATTGCAGTAGAAGGATAGGAATAAGATTGGTTACACAGTGATTACTCTCTAAGTCAGACTGCTCATCACAATGAGTTCTTTATCACAGAGTGTTGATTCTGACAAACAAGACATGATCCCAGCAAAAAAATTCCTATTACAGAAGAGCAGAAAAAGCCCATTCAGACATTTCACCACCAAAGTGAATCAATCAAAAGCTGAACAACTGAGAAATTCAGAAGCTGCGGTGGACCTGCAGCCATGCAGCACTAACAAATGTATCAGTCTTCCTTCTTTACAACAGAAGCCATCTTTACATCTAATTCTTACAAGCAAATACTCTAATAGCATCCAGAGACAAACATTATCACTGAGATGATATGGGTCTTGGAAGATTATTTTTGATTCACAAAGCTATCAATCTCTGAATACAAAGATCTGTAAAATGTACAGTCGCTGCACTAAATCTCAAAAGCTCACTAGACAAGAATGAAAAACAGACCCTGCTGGACATCCCACAGAGTAAGTCTGATAAATTCCAAGCTATCTGATCTGGCAAGGAATCTTACAATAGTTTTCTAGCTTTGAATCCTCTTTCATCTGCACTGTTAGGCCAAAAAAATTTATGAGGAAGAATTGGATGAGGCCTCACACAGATGTGGGTCCACCGGCTTCAAGGGACTTCAGCTATCCTAATGTGTGCTAGAAAGAGAATATAAGCAGTACATAAGCAATCCAGATGGTTAATGGAGGACATCAATGTAAAATTCCTGAGACATCTGTAAAGAAACCAGCCATGACAGGTGCAGGGATGGATCTCATATCCAAAACCAGAGAGGGTCTCTTTGGGACTGCGAAGGGTGGAGGCAGTCTTGCCTGCAGGGACCATAACATGGTGGAGTTCAGAACCAGGAGACAAGAGAAGTAATGTTACAAAATGTAAGATCAAGAAGGAATGGTACAAAATGTAAGATCACACCACTGAACTGCAGCAGAACATATTTTGACCTCTTAAAAAATGTACTTGGAAGAGTGCAACAGGGTGACACCCTGGAGGGAATAGAAGTCCAGGAAATCTGGTCAGTATTCAGGGACGGTTATGTTCAAGCTCAAGAGTAAGCCCTCCCAAAGAGCAGGTGTCCAGGCAGAAATGTCAGAAATGTATGTGAATGTATTATATGCTCCAGGTCCATGAAGGAAGAGAAGGTAGTAAGGAGTAGTCAGCATGGATTCAACAAGGAGGAATCCTGCCTGACCAACCTGACGACCTTCTATGACCCTATGTCTTATGGGGAAGGCCTGGAGAAGGCAGGACTTGTGGAAATCTTACCAATGTGTTTGTACACCCAGGGTGGATACAAAGAGGATGGAGCCAGGATCTATCCAGTGGTGCCCCATGACAGGACAAGCACTAACTCAAAGACAAGAAGTTCTGTAGAACAATCGAGAAACCCATTTTTACTGGGAGGATGACTGAGCACTAAAACAGGTTGCCCAGAGACATGATGGAGTCTTCCGTCTTGGAGATCTTCAAAAGCCATCTGGTCATGATCCTGTGTGAGCAATTCTAGGTCCATCTGGGTCAACACTCCTGCTCAGCTCAAGCAGGCTGGACCAGATGAGCTTCAAAATTCTCATTTAATCATAGGTCTTCTGAGTTTGTGCACATATATGGGTCTAAGAAATGGGTTTCAATAATATTATGATAAAGATTAGAGGTAGGAATATATTGGATTCTGATGAAATAACATTATTTTTTTGCAGGTCAGGTGTTCCATAGGAGGGTGTGCAGATCTCCATTGGCACTTTTTCTAAGTATATTACTATCTCCACACTCTTGTGTTCCTGCATATTAGTGCTCTACTAATACAGCCAGGGTTTTGCTGGCTATCCCCATGCTCAAGGGTGAATATGTAACAATATGGGCTGAACAGAAATTAGTTATGTAGAACATGTGAACATCAGCAAACCCTTCCACTGAACACTAACATTTCCACAAGCAAGCAATATTTGAAAATTATTGTATCCTTACAATGTAATATTTTTTAAATTGGATTCTGTTTACCAGTGGAAAGATAAAAATCACCGATAAAGCAAAGAGGCAGACCAGAAAATCAATGAAAAAAAAAAATCTTTTAAAGATTTATGTTACTGAAAGCAAAATCTAAAGCCTTTCAGGTGATGGCTCACAGCTGGAATGGAGAGAGCAAAAGTCTCTTTTGTTTTCAGCACCACATGAATTTATAAGCAAAAGAAGTGTTGTTAAACTGTCTGATGATGTAGGAGATTGACCATCATGGAGGCAGCAGAGCATTCTTTTGGTGACTTTTTGCTGTGCTAGTGAAAAGTACCTGTAACTAAGGCTGCAAATTAAACTACAGAAAAGGGGTAGAAAATGGGAAAGGGACCTTTTGTCTTTTGTCTGATATAGATTCTCTTACATTACCTCACTTCCTATGAGTACTGGAAATGCTGGTGCAGAATGGCACCTAGTTCTCCTCAAGGCTGGCAGCAACAATGTTTTGAAGTTGGAAATGGGACTCTTAAACTATTCCAACTTTCCCCACAATTCTGTTTTCATGACCTAGATAACCTTGCAAACTCTAATGAGTCTGTAGGAATGATAATGCTTCATGTGTCTTTTTAATTTTAAGGATATGATATATGATTTCAAAGCAAGTCCTGACAGCTGTGATCTCTGAACAAATACAAAATTCCAATTCTCTGGGTCATCAAACTGACACTCAGGAACAGTAAATTCACCTAGAGAAGGCAGGGTGAAAAATCAGCTATGAGTAATAATGACATTTTCTTGTTCACATTGGTCTAGACTTCTCAATTTGCAATATGTTTTTCAAAACTCTAACCAGGGTTTAAAATAATATAGTCATCAGTGATACAGTGTTTTATAAACTCAGACTACAGTAGGAAAAAAAATATCTTCATATGAGTGTCTTTTCCCTTATCCTGTTAACTAAGATACAAAAAAAAATATATTTTCTACAAGGAGAAAATATGCACCATATTATACAAAGAATGTAAAACCAAAATAACAGTTCTTTAAATGAAGAATTAAAATGATTCATGTAAATTCTAAGGTGTTTGGTATTATGGGTAAAATTGTTGCAATTTCCAGGATGAAGAGAAAAATTCCTAAGAAAAATAGAAAAATACGTAATACTAAGGAAATACCTACATCTGTTAGAAAGAACCTGTGCTTAGTGTTCCAGTCCCCTTCTCCAATAAGTACACTTTTTCAGTGTATTTGTATTTCAGTATTCTTGTTTGTCTTTTAATTAACACTTTTGTCTCTTGCCTGTGCACTAATATGAAGGGACAAAGGTCTAACAATGCAGGATCCCTCTGCCATTCATTTAGAAAAGTTTGTTGGTTTTTTGGGGTTTTTTGGTGGTTTTTAAGTGATAGAATTTTTGAAGGAAAACTTGGGTTTTTTCCTCCCTTTGTTCTCCAGAGAAACATGCAAAATACACTGATGGAGTCCTCTTTCAGAAGTGACATACCCTGGTCTTAACCATTGTCAGCTCTGCACTTGTGTAGAAAAAGACAAAATGCAGAAACGGGAGTATGAATGAAGACACACAGAGAGGGAGCAGGTCCTCTTCACTTAGTTAACTATTTCTTTGCCATCCTACTGCTCAATTTCCAACAGAGAATTTTTAAACTGGGCCTCTGTTTAGACTGGGGTAAAGAGATAGAAGGAAAACTGGAGACATGACCTTTGCACTTTGCTGGGGGTTGGTTTTTTCCCTTTCTTTCTGTGGAATTTTTCTCATTGTCATGCTAAGATACCTGTTCACTAGGCCCTGGTAGCAAGGGGGAGGGGAGAGAAGAGGGAGACAAGGTTCCAGTGGTGCACATGAGAGGTATGCCTAGGAAAAACTGGATGAACTCTGCCTCCAGCAAAGACAATCCAATTTGTGGGGTGGTTTTTGCTCAAGGGCCAGGTTGTACCTGGTAGGTCATGCAAAGGGATGGAAAGACCAGATGCATACCCCAAGGAGACCTTGTTTTAGGGTGAAATACCTATGATACTGTGCCTGTATCTGTAACTGTATGGATGTCTATAATTTGAAGATTTTAATTTGATTTGGCATGATGGTAGGGGAAAATTCGGGGTTAATAATGTTGGGGGTTGGTTCTCTCCCTTTTCCCTCTGTGGAATTTTCCCCATTGTCATGCTAAGATACCTGTTGACTGGGCCCTGGTGACAAGGGGGAGGGGAGAGAAGTGGAAACCCTGCGAGATTCAAAGAGCCAGAAGAGGAAGCAGAAGGCTCTGGCTCGCTCCATTTCCCCCACGGACTTTGGACGAGAAGGACGATCGCCGCCTCAGCCCCATCCCTGCCATCCCAGCACTGGGAACCATCCTCACTGCTGTGGGACCCTGCCCTGCTGCCTTCTCGCTGTAACCTGCCACCATCCAGCACTCTGCTGAGCACTGTGACCCACACCGTGAGCAGAGCTCTCTCTCCATCTCTCTCTCCCCCTGGGACAGCTCTGCCATCACCCCCAGCCCTCCTGCAGCTCTGCGGGACCTGCCCGCCCCCAGCACCTGGAACTGCAGCTCAGGGAAAAGGTGCCTGCAGCCAAAAAACACTGGGACTGAGTTACTGTTCTGTTTGTGGGTAATTTCATAGCTGTTGTTCTTGTTTGTCTTGTTAGTTATACTAGTAAAGAACTGTTATTCCTATCCCCATATCTTTGCCTGAGAGCTCCCTTCATTTCAAAATCATAATAATCTGTAGGAAGGAAGGATCACATTTTTCAGTTCAAAGGGAAGCTTCTGCTTTCCTTAGCAAACACCTGTCTTTCAAACTAGGACAATCAATAAATCAAATGAGTAAGATGTGAGTGACAGCAATTCTGCCAAATTCCAATCAGTTCTTGATTTCAGTCAAATACTGATTGAATTTTAAAAAATCTCTCTGCCTTTGTCATCATCTTTGTTACAGTGTTTGGTTATTTGTATTTTTTTCCTATTATGTGCTATAATATAGCGTTTAAGTATTTTCTGTGGCACAGTGTCATCACATGTTCTTCGGGAGATTTTAGTCTAGTCTTAATTAAATTTAAGTAGGTGTATTTGAGATAAGCAATGGTACTTTTGGAGAGCTGCAGATGTGATGGCTTAGATCCAGCATCCTTTGAAGTAAATGGAAACACTTCAACTGATTTAATGGTCTTGGATTTGATCCAAGGTGCACTTTGACTTAATTGGACTGTTCCTGGGAGTAAGTGCAGCATCTACATGAGAACTCATATTCGATGAACATTTGTGAGACCTAATCCTTAGAAGTGAGCATCTGAGAGAGAAGAGTGGTTCTCATTATAAAAATTGTTAAAAAACAAAGGAAATAAGAACTATGAAAATTTTACAAAAGTGAAAATAACTGTACAAATGTAGCAGAACAATACAATATACTTTTTCACAAGGTAATACAAGCTAAACTCCCAAGGGATTGTAAAAAAGATGCAGAATTGGGTTGCATGACGTTGTAGCTAAAGACAGTAATTGATCTTATCATGAGTGTATATAAAGTACTGAAATCATGCCTTTGTATAATCTCAATCATAATGTGTTAGACACTGTTAATGTGAAGATGTCTCTGCAAAACAATGACACAATGCTTTTCCCAATTCCCTATCCATTGCAAATGTGAAATGTCCTCAGAGGAATTCATTATGAGCCATTTCTGTTTGGTCTTGAAACAAAAGACTTCAAAAGAATTTGGCAATCCCTGTACTAATTTAATAGATATATGTATATGTATACGTATATGTATATGTATATGTATATCCATTTTTTTAGTTTTGATAAAATGGTTTTCTGCCCTCAAATCTTACTTGATTTCACACACACACACACACACACACACACACAAAAACCCAACAAAAAAAACAAAACAAAAAAACACCCCAAAACAAAACAGAACAAAAAATTTGCGAAACAACAAAACCACAAAAGTAACTGAATCCCAAAAAACCCCAAAGCAACCAACCAAAGTCCCCCAACAAGACTGTAAAGTGTTCATGGTTTGTAAGATAATCAGAGTTTTCTGTTTTCTTCTTCAAGGTATCACATGTATTAATTAGTGTTTCTAAAAGTTCTGAAAGTGCATGTTCTGTCCTATGGCACAACAAGGAATCTATAGTTGATGAGAGCTGAAAGTTTATGCCATTGCATTTCCAAATAATGAATCTGCCTGAACCACAGTGCACACTAGGAACCTTGCCTGGCTGAGAGCTGGTTCATGGACAGACAGCTCTCTTCCGTGGTGCAACCCTCACGTGTAGTCATGAGCTGTCCAGCTGCTCTGCCACTGCTCTGCCCAAATAACTCAAGTCACCTCTGCTGAACTCTGCGCTGCTGCTGCTACTTTAATATGAGAAGGGTGGCTGTCACACACCAGCCATGCAGGTGTAGAATTCGTAGCCAATCATGAACTCTGCAAAGGGCATCACCTTGAAAAACTCACTGCATAATAAAACCTGACTGCATTGGGTTTGCATGGCAAGGTTTTGGTAGAGGGGGCTTACAGTGGCAGCTTCTGTGAGAAACTGTGAGGATCTTCCCTCATGTCTGCCACATCCAATCCATGTCAGCTCCAAGACAGACCCAACACCAGCCAAGGCTGAAGCCATTGGCCACAGTAGTGGTAGCACCTCTGGAATACCATATTCAAGAAGGAAATCAGTTATTGCACAGGAGTATTTGCAACCAGGTAATGGAAGAGAGAGAACACATGATATAAGAGCCCAGCAAACACCAAGGGCAGTGAAGAAGGGGCAGGAGGTGTTCCAGGTGCTGGACCAGAGGTTCCCCTGTAGATTATGTTGAAGACCATGCCCAGGCAGCTCTGCTCTTGCAGCCTGCGGTGGTGCACAGTGGAGCAGAGATCCATCTGCAGCCCACAGAGGACCCCATGCTGGAGAAGGTGGATGTCTGAAGGAGGTTTTGAGCCTGCAGGCAGTGATGGTGAAGCAAGATTCTGTCAGGATCTGTGAAACTGTCGAGAGGAGCTTGCACTGGTGCAGGTTTAATGGCAGGACTTGTGACCTCACACGTGACACATGCTAGAACAGTCTGTTCCTGAAGGACTGTGTCCCATGGGAGGGACCCACACTGGAGCAGTTAATAAAGCACTGCAGTCGAAGGGAAAAACACATCTTGGAAATGTTCATGTAGGCCTGCACCCCATGGGCAGGACTCCATGCTGGAACAGGGGAAGGGTTGAGGAGTCCCGTTTCTGAGGAGGAAGGAGCAGCAGAGACAGTGTGTAGCAGTCCCCATTCCCTATCATATCCTTATCTCAAATCTGAAGACTTTTCATTATATTTTCACTTGTGCAGTCAAAGAGATGACTAGCTTTGGTGGCCACTTGGCTTTCAGACAGGATCAACTCACCAGATTTGCACAACCCAGAGGTCTCTAGAAAGCCACCATTTAAAAGCCACCGTCCTCTGTGAGGAACTCTTGTAACGTGACTGTACCAGGCTGGTATGTAAAAATCCACTGCATGAGACACTGAGATGTTTGTTGGCTCCAGATATATTCAGCCAACATCCTGACAAGTTACACATAACATAGAAATTGCAACAAAACAGCAGAATTAGCAGTGCAAATGTGTGTGTTTGAACAACAACAACAAAAAGGGGTGGGGTGGGGTGGGGAAGGGAAGTTTCAGAAAGAGAAATTGCATGTTTGAACTGCAAAGAAAGAAAATCAGTTCAGAGCAAAATTACTCTAACAAAAGGTTTAAGTATTTTCTATTTTTCTTGTCTTCCCCTGTCTAATTCATTCTTTGATATGGTCTGTCTTTCCTTCAGTCTTTTTAATGTTTCCCAATTTGAGAGGCTCTCTCAATTCTCTTTACTAATGTTACTTTATATGCATGTTTTTCACAGTCTGTTTATAGCTCTCCATTTTTTTTTTTACTTTGTCTATTCTATCAGTTTGGACTTTGGAAGAAGTAGGGTAAAATAAATCACTGAACAGGCATGTTAAGTTGTTACTATCAAGTAACTCATCTCTGTGCAGCATTGAACCAAAGTAGTTAGGTTAGGAGAAATCTGCATGGTTACCTACACAGCCAGTCATCCCTGCAGCACCCCCGGATTCAAAGGCTTCAAATCTGCTCTACAAGCTGATAGTATTTGGTATGTTAAGGGTATATTTCCTCGCATATATGCAAATTTAAAAGGAAATCTTTTCTGACCAAAATCAAAATCAAAATTACAATATAATCTAACAATGTTTTTCCACCCCTTTTCAAGACATGCAATTTATTTTACAAGTCATACAATTAAAAATTAATTGGTGTCCATCCATCCTCTACCAAAGATGCCAGTATCAAAGCAGTTACTATTTGTACATTTTAAGAAACAAAGGAATTAATGCTCATTGTCTCCATAGTTCTCTTATTCTAATGGTTAAATAATTACCTCCCTTCTTATGGTAATTAGTGCACACGCCAGATCTTTCTATTTTCAGTTAGTGGGTTTGTTGAGTCAGTGGTTGTGAGTCAGTGATCATGATCTCCCCTTGACAGAATTACCTTTTACCTGGTTGGAGCTGATTTCAGCACAGTTGCCGAGTTGGCCTTCCTTGTGGTGTGTAAATTCTGCACTCCTTTGTGTTTATTATCAGTGATCCATTCTTCCCCTCAAGCTTTGTTAATCCCCTCCCTAAGTCTGAGATAACAGACAATAGTACCACCTTTATCTTATCTCAGGTTCAAGGTGTGATGTCGTATCCATGTAAGGGTATTTGGGGGAGGGGGACAAGGGAGGGGAGGGCTTTGGTGGTCATTTCACGGGTGGAGATTTTTTGTCCAGATGAATTACTCAGGAGGTACTAACCAGATCTTGCCTCCACCAGGCCTGGAGATAGCACCATACTGTCACTCCCTCTGTGCTTATCTCATGGCAGTTCTTCTGTGGCCTTTGAGAGAAGCAACTGTGCTCTTTGCATCCTTACAGGGCCCTAATACACAAAATAGTAGGTAAAGAGTTAAATGGAGGACAAAATCACTGAGCTCCTTAATCTTTCAACGCAATACAGTTATATGCATAACAGGCTGAGTGTTATCTCTGCAGTTCTCTGTGTGTCTAGAGAATAGATGTTGATGGTTGTATAGCCGCAACCAGCCATTTAATTTTTCTACCCATAATTTACATGTTGACCTTGCACACATTAAGAATGCTGGCATTAAAACAAATCCATCTGACAAGATTATTTAGTACATCTGGAAACCTTGCTTCCACTCTTATTCCTTTTGCTATAGAAAGAAATTAATGAAATTGATGAAATTTTCAGTTTGGGAATGTATAACACCCACAATTTCTTCCCTTCTTTAGAAATATCACATGAAATGTAAGTACTACAGCTATGGCCATAAAGCATATAGACAAAAAGTCTGTTGAGACCACCAGGCTCTAGTTCCTGGATATATAAGGCCAATAAACCTACCCAGACAAAATAGTTCAGTTATTCTACAGTGCCGTGCTGCAGCATTGCAAGAGGTACATGCATATATGTATGTACATGCATGTATGTCTATATCTCAAGTGATCTGGTGACTTAAAAATTCTTATTGGAAGGAAAAAACAAGAAATATCAAGTGTCACAAATGCATAACTCTGAAGAAACCTATTGGTAATGTCTGTCCCCAAAAGACCAACAGCTGAGCTTCACTCAGAACTGTAATGGAAGCAAAACTCCTTAAGATCTCTGTCACTCTACACAGAAAGAAAGTCATTCTGCAACTAGAGTACATCCACCAGCTTTACTCAAATCAGGTACATAGCCATGTAGTTATAAAAGGAAGGCGTCTGCAGTGTCACTAACTTCTTTTAGTTCTTTGTTTAGTTTAGTAGCATATATACATGATAGATTTGCTATATGCAAATCTGTAAGTAAGCAACCTAAAGAATTTATTTAAGTATCAAAATTTTTTTAAGAAAAATGCATGCAGGTTCTTCAACTCTGGAACAAGATTACTGCTTCTTTTTAGACCCTCATAAATATATTGCAGGCCCATGCATCACCTAAAAAGAGACTAATCTGGAGCATACTCAGGTTCACCACAAAGGCACAAGAGAACACAGGTATTATTTAGTTCCAGCATTTCCCCAGAAGCCACAATTTTTCTGAGGACATGAAGTGAGCCAGCTCTTAGAAAGCTAAGTTGAGTGACTCAAAGGAATTGCAAGTCACTTCAAGTGTCTTATATTCTAATTAAACTTGTCTAATTTCTCTGTTGAATTTGACTAAGCTCTAGAATTTTGAGTTGTCACATGAAAGAGGATGGAAATAGCCCTCACAAGTCTTTTCCATAACCAAGGATATTTGGCTGCAATAAACATTTTTACCAGCTTGTAATAAAATTCTGTAATTTGATACAGTATGTCCATGTATCATCAACATCTAGTAATTGCTGATACTTAAACTCTGATCTTGCAAATAGTTATGTCTATTAAGATAGTGCTGTAAATTTTAGAAACACCAAGCTTATTTAATTAAATTATACTATCCATATGACTGATTACAGAATTGGCATGTCAGCAACAGAAAGCCAATACAGCAAAACTGCATTAAGGAAAATTCATAATCTCTAAGTCCCTGATAGAAAAATCTGTCTTTAACAAACAAGATTTTGCTTTTGTATTCCTTGGAGTTTATGCAGGTAAGTTTAAGCAAAAGATCACCTTATCTTCTGAAGTACTGTGTTGGCAGTGATATTTTGTCACACATATTTTTGAGAGTGTCCTGGTTTACAATACAAGATACATATTCTATTACCATCTGAGAAGGGTGATCATCCTTATCTCTGTGGGAAGTATCTTCTGTTAATGGGCCATTCAGTCCTACTGTATAACTGATAAGACTACATCATCCCACTGGGAGATGCTCCAGCCAGGAGGATGAGCCAAGCCTTTCCTACCTAGATAAAAACTGAGGTTTAGAACACCAAAGGCAGCCTTTTTCCACTGGATTCCAGAGGAAGAACCAGGCTTTTATCCACATCATCACTGGACCCTTTGGAGGAAAGCTGCACCAGCACCCTGTCTGACAGGGTATCAGGTTGTATTCTGACTCTGTCAGTGGTTTTATTTTTATTATTGCATGTATTTTGTTTTTCCTTTTTTTTGTCTTCCCTATTAAAAATTGTATTACTGACTTGAAATCTCACTGGTTTTGCTTTTCAAACCAGTATAGTGAGGAAAATAAAATTTTGAATGAGCTTGGTGAACAATTAACTGAATGAGCTTACAAAGATATACAGAATTTTTCTTAAAGTTGTAAAATACTAATTTGTGAGAAAGATGTTTTCTATTCCAACAATTATATTAAAGCCTGTTTAAAGGCTCTCTTGTACTTTGTTCTTGATATGAAAAAAAGTGCAATCATTTATTTTTATAAACTGGAAAAAGGTAAGTTCTTTCAGACAAGATGATAAATCACTCAGAATGCTAGAAAAAAAGTGTCATTTTCAGGCAAGACTGGATAATCTACTACTAAGAAAATAGTACTTTTCTAAGAAGAATTAATTAACAGCTATTTAAAGTCAATGTAGTCCATTAAACTTGCATCCTGGGCTGCATCTTAGAAGGTGTGGACCCAATATGTCTAAGAAGGTGATTCTCTCCTGTAGTCTGCCTTCATGGATCCCACCTGGAGTATTCCTCACAGTTCTCGGGCCTTTGCACAAGAAAAACTTGCACCTACTAGGGTGAGTCTGAAAGAGGCCATAAAGGCAATTCAAGGCCTGCAGCTACTCTGCTGTGATGACAGGCTGAGACATTTTGGGTTCCTCAGGCTGGGGTATGAAGGCTCAAGGGAGACCTTGGCCCAGACCTCTATCTGAACAGGGCTTATGGAAAAGAGCAAGAGCAAATTTTTTCATGGAAACTGATAAGCCTGGGAGAAACATTTTAAACTAAAAAAGAAGATATTTAGACTAGATGTTAGTAAGAAATTCTTTCCTCATGGCATGGCTAGGCACTGGAACAGGTTGTCAAAGATGCTGTGGATGCCCCATCCCTGGAAGTGTTCAAGGCCTGGTTGGATGAGGGCTCTGAGCAGTCTGGTCTACTGAGAGGTGTCGCGGCCATGAGGAGAGGCTGGAACTAGGTGATCTTTAAAGCCCCTTCCAACCCAAAGCTGAATATTCAAGAAAGAAGCAATATAAACATCTTAAAACATGCAGAGTATTTAGTCTGAGTTAATACAACCTGAAGTAAACACTGAACTCTGCAGCTTTTTTTTCCTGTTGTTTTTTTTTGTTTGGTTGGTTTTTTGATTTTTTTTTTTGTTTTGTTTTTTGTTTTTTTGTTTTTGTTTTTTTTTCCCTTAGGTGGCAATTTGTATTCACTATACAAGGCTTTGTAAGAGCAGCTCACTGTTAATTGTTGCTGCACTGGTCAAGAGATTCACTGGTATAACATGGTGTTCTGCTTTCATTGCAGCTATTTCTTAATTATTTGTATCTGTCCAGCTCTATTTGATAAAGAAAACAGTTTTCTTATGGCTCTCCTGTGGTTAGAAACATAGCATTCACACTAAACCTCTCAACTATTTTGAGAAAGAGCGATTAATTTGGCAATTTTCACGTCCAACTCCCTTACCTTACCAAGTCTGCAGTCTTACAGTTTACTAGATACAGTGAAATCTGGCTTAAGTTTGTATAAATAAAGTGGTCATTGCTACATATAGAGGTCATATGTGTACTTATTTTTTCCTTTTTACAGTAGAAGGCTAAACTTAAACTTAGCATTTAATTCTGGAGTTAAGAATACTTGAACCACTGAAACACAAGAAAAGCTAATTTAATGCCATTCTGTAAGTGGAGTCCTAACCTTGATAATATATTTCATTTTTTGTGCTTTAAGTCCTTAGAGGTAAATTATGTCAAACTTACTGGAATAGCTTGTTTTACCCTGCCATTCAGCTGCTGTCACTTTCAACAATGGACTTGAAATTTATCAAGTCTTATAAAGGCTGCAGAGATTCAACATTCATTTGAAGACAAACAGCCAACCAAGAAATCCCCTCCAAACCCCAAAAAAGCACACAAAAAAACCCCGCAAACCCAACTGCATCTCTGTTCCTTACTACAGGCAGTATTTGAATTTATTTCAGCAACCCTTTTTCATTTACTATATTTCAGCATTTACTTTTACTAATTTTCTTTTTTTTTTTTCCTGGCAGGAAGCCATGATGTCACTGCTTTATACTTCTAGTCAATGTTAACTCAACAGTAAAATAAATTATGCAAACTATTTGAGAAACACTGAAGTGCCAAAATGTTACAGCAGAAAATGTAGCAAAATGCCCACTTTTTAATCATCCAAATCAGCCTTGCCAGAAAATATAGCTGGAGCAAAATTACTGCTGCATATAAAATCCATTTTCAGAAACAGAAGAGACAATATTTGGATTCTGAGGTGTTAAATAAGCTATAAAACTTTATTACTCTTTATTTTAACTTTTTATTCTCTCTAAGCAAATGTACTTGCTCTCTGGAAGAACAGAAAAACTCTAAGTGGAACAAGTTTCTGTAAGAGAAAGGCAATTACAGTTCACCAAAACTTCTCAGAACACAATAGATAATGTCCCTTTTTCTGCTCTCCTTCCCTACTCTCTGTTCCCAGGACAGAAAAATACTGCCTCTGAAATAAACCAAGCAATGTCCCTGTAATAGATTTCAAAGCTCAAACCTCCATTTTGCAATAAGGTATTATCAAGAAACATACATCTTGGCATAGTGGAAAAGTTGTTTTCTTTCTGAAGCTTCCAATCGACCTACATCATGCAGCAAGTTCTGTAAAAAGACAATAAGATAGAAAAGGGCTTTATTGCCATTACCATGGTGAATTCAAAGCTATTACTTTCCACATATCACATATCTGAAACCACATATCACAGGTAAAGTGAAATAGAAAAACACAGCCAAAGAAGTCACTACTTCCTTCATTGTCATTATGGGTATTTATTTTAAAGTTATGTATGAGCCGAATTTACTCTGTAAACATAAGGCTCAGCAAAGATGGTGACAATTTCAAGAGTAATTCTAAAATACCAAATTCACAGTAGTTGTGTATATCACTTTACTTATGATCTGTGTAAAATTGTCAGAATAAGAAAACTTTTCTCCCCAGATGATGAAAATATTTATAGTGGCAAAAAAAAAAAAAAAATTAGATAGTCCATTCCATTCTTAATAATAACTGAGAATTTCACAGCTTAAAAAATATCCAGTCACGTATCCTGAGATTTTCCTGTTTAAATATTCTTTTTGTCCTGAAAAGAGTCTAAAAAAACATACACTTAACAAGCATTTTAATAGATCTCATTAAAATTTGCTATTACATTTCAGAAATGAATGATTTTTCTCCATCTGTATCAGAGGATGAAATCACTTAAGAAACAGAACACTGGAAAACAAAAGACCAGATTGCTCATTCAACACAAAGGAATGCTTTGATTGCTGATTTATCATCTAGCAGCGTGCATTAAGTATCTTACTGCACCACTGTTTGCAAGAGATCAAGGCAAGTAGACATCTTCTCCTCCTCTTCTAACTGCTGAAAAAAAACCCAGAGAAAGTAAAGCAGACTTTGATTTCGTGCCTGGCAACAGAACAACAATAGATATGTAACACTCCTTTTCTTAGGGAAAGTTCTTTCATTTCTGCTAGTTGCCAGCAAGAAGCATATCTGTGACTGCTCTCTTGAACATATGCTGTTAGGTCTGGTTGTTTGTATATTCACTAGGATGAATGACACATCTGAATGGCCTCATGAGCACATTCAGAGAGTTAGTGCCATCAGCCTGCAGAAATCATACACCGAGCTAGAAAAGAAGTGCACAAAATCCACTTCACTGATAGGAGATCCTATGCTTCTATTCCTGGTACACTCATCTTTGTGCTTAGCAATTTATATTTTTGTAACTGATGTGAATTCCAGCTGATTCAAAAATCTGAATTTATTACTTCACTAGGTTACCAAACTACAAAAACCAAGAAATTAGAAACATTTTTCACTTGTTTAGCCATTCCATGAAGGACAGTACTGCAGGATAAAACTATGTTTTAGGGAAAGCAGATAGAAACATACCACTACTTTGAGTCAATGTGCCTCAATGTAATTTAGAAAACACGTTGCAATATTATGTTGAAGAAGCATAAAAATTCCACAGGGAGGCATTGTATAGCCTAATATACTTTTCACTCTAAGACAAAATATTATACAGGAACAACAGATTGGCAGGCCTGAGTAACTAGAAACAAAGCTAATCCAGAAACTGAAAGAAAATTATATTTAAGTCTTGTGAAAGGAAAAAGGAAAGGTGACATTATTCATACAGATTTTGTAGCTTTGAATAAAGGGGGAAGCACAGCTCTGCCTTTGCTTAATTTGACACTTGTTTTGCAATGAAGATTACAGTTTTAATATTGTAGTAGTTACCTGCTGGAATGGAGAGGAAGAAGCTCTCTTTAACATGTAGTAACTTAATTCTTAGGGTATGTTTGGTAAAAACATATTGATGGAACAGCTTAAACTACCTTGGAGAGGCCAACATCCACACGTAGAAACACAACAGAACATAAAAAAATACCTGAGATGAAATTCCTGGTAAAGTACTTCTGGTGTTTCACATGGAAAATAAAATCTCAGGCCTAAATGAGGAACTTGCTTGGCCTGTCATGATGCTGACCTGTTTGCAGGTTTCCAGCTCTGGCAGAGCACTTGGATAAAATGTATTACCTTTCAGACATTAGCACCTTGTAATACTTCTATCCCACACTGGGAAGCTGTTAGGAACCAAGCCTACAATGCATTTGATCAACAGTCTAGTTCTTTCAAAATTATAAATGTCTGATAATCTAGCTTCAGATGCAGCTAAATCTTACTCCCGCAGCTAACTTTGCAGAAGTTCTGGCATCTGGAATTATGGATTCTAGATTATTTACCTCTATGAAGCAGAACACAAACATAATCTCAGGATTTACCAGCAGCCCCTCTTGACTTTGACCTAAACATGGCTATAATAATGTTTGCACATTTCAGTCTTAGTTTTGCTGTCCTTTCCAATCCATATCTTATATTGGTTTACTCACATTTATTGACTTGCTCTCTCACCACAAGATGCTTCACTCATTATCATCATAGAGGGTACACATAGAGGATACAGTTTCTGTCCAGAGGCATTTCTACAAACTATTTAATCTAAAGCCAGTATCTTCTTTTGATCTGACCCCTAATTCCATCATAGATTTTACTATTAATTGCAAACAGATGGCTTAGATATACTACAAGGCTTGTGTTGAAGCTTTGCTTAAACTAGCAGCTTCTTCAGAGTACAGCTGTCCTGTAACTAACAGAAGATCCTAATCCAAAGCCATCACCTCAGCATCAGGCCAGGCATCTCTGTGGTCCTAGTCTGATATTTGTATATCAAAGACATATGATAAGTGGATACTCTTTGTAGCAAAATCTATGAAAACAAGCCTTGCTTAGGTTTAGTTAGAGCTTAATTTAGCCCTAATGGACAGATTTAACACGTCTCACTGGCTCCAGACTGGACTATACACAGATCATTTACACCTGTGCCTCCTTTTTTAAATTTAGTATCAACAGAAATAGACTGTTGCAAATGAACTGAGATCTAGCTTGTTAACTATGCAACTCATTTGCTGTAAGCACTGTGGAATAAAAACAAGTTTTAAAGAAAATACAGGAAAATAAGTCTTATTATAGGATACCTGGCTCTGTTGCACAAAAAAACCCCCAAAAACAGATAAGGAATGGAACTATTTTCTATTTGGCTTTAATTAAGTGATGCAGTGCATAGAAGACATGAACAGGAACTGAAATTGTCTTAAATAAAACTGGAGGGAGAGGTTCATGTGCAACTTTTTTTTTTTTTTACTGCATTGTGTGTAGATCTCTGCTTGAGATGTAAGCCACCCTTCAACCACACCAGTTGAGTAGCCAGAAGCTTATCTACTGTACATAAGATTTGAATATGACCACATTAAATATCACACCCTTTTACTTTTTGGCATGGTAAGATTGTAATTCCTTAATGGTAAGAACTTAAAGATGAGCTGTGTTGTGCATAATGACAAATGATACCATGTACAGCTGATATGTCTCTAGAGTATGATCAAATATTCCAATAGCTGTGGAGGACTGTGGTGGGTTGACCTTGGCTGGATTTCAGGCACTCACCAAGCTAATTTATCACTCCACCATATTACGTGGACAGGACAGAGGAAAAAAGGGTGGAAAACAAGTAAGTTGAGATATTGCAATTCACTAAAGCAAAATCAAAATGTTACACTTGTACAAGGAAAGAGAAATTATTCTCTACTTCTCACCATCATGCAGTGTCCAGCCACTTCCTGGGAAGCAGGGCTTCAGCATGGGCAGTGATTGCTCCAGAATGACAGTGTTGGAAATAATGAATCTCCTTCTTTCTTCTTTTATTAGCCTTTATATCATGTGCTATGGAGCACCTGTTTGTCAGTCTAGGTCAGCTGTCCTGGTTATTTCCCCTCCCAAGGTCTTGCCCAGCCCCAAGCCACTGACTGGAGTAGAATCTTGGAGAGACAGAACTTAAGCTGTGCTAGCAGTTTTCAGCAGTAGTGAAAGCACCGGTGCATTATCAATACCATTCTAGATACTAGTGCAAAGCACAGCACTGTGAGGATGGCTAAAAAGTTAACTTGATCCCAGCTAGACTCAGTACAATGACTACAGAAATACTTCCCTGGACTGAACACATAAAGGGTATTTGTGCAATGAATGTGTTTCTTGAATTTGCTGGATTTCTGAGACCATTCAGAAGGTGACAATAGGACTGCAGTATCTCAGCAGCTGTTGCACCAATGTTATTGCTAGAATACCAGTAAGGAGGCTCCTCTGGCATATGAACTACAGGCAGGAATTTTTCCCTACATCAGGTTAAATCTGTACGTGGACACTGGAAAAATTTTGTTCAAGTTACACTTGGGCAACTCTTCTGATTTACTTATTCTAGACATCAATCATTCAAATGTCTGTCCAGCAACTGGCAAACATGGTCCAGGTGATATACTTCACTGAGTTGTAGCCAGGGGAACACTGGAAGGATGTTCCTACACGCAGATTTTCTGTACCTTTCCTCAGTCTATTCTACATGTATAAGTTTGTATTCCTTCATGTAGTGGGGTGTCCAAGTGAATGAGAACTGTACAAAGCAAAGTGACACAGAGTCCCCAGGCAGGTGCAGAGGAGAGCTGCTTTATTGCAAAAACAGCCCTTCTGAAGCAGTTATCAGTTTACATCATTTTAAGGCACAACAAGCCCAAGTCAGCCAGCCACCATACACCATGATGTGGACATGTGGCAGTCACGCAGCACATCTCTCACCTCTCTCTACCCCTATTCCAGCTGAGTCACTCTCCTATTGGAGTTAGCTCCAATAAAAGTGCAGATGGCTACAGTTTAAGGTTGTGGAAAAACCCTTCAATAGAGGTGAGTAAAAAATAACCCCCAGAATCCTCCAGTTCCAGTATGCTGTTCATTGCCAGAAAGTTCTCTGCTTCCTTTGTTATCATTGGTTCCTTTGTGCTGCAATATTTTTAATATTCCTAATCACCCTTCTTTATTGGACCCCCTCCCTTAACTCCACCCTAATTTCTCCCCTCCTCCAAGTTTATAAATACCCCTGACATGTCCTAACACCTGCTTTTTGCCATTTTGCCCTCGTGCATAGAATTAATCTCCCTGTACCATCTTTCCTGGTTCATTCAGTACAAATTCTTTGGCTTGCTGTTTCTTATTTTATATTATTAAATTTTTTTAGTTCCCGAACAATCAGGTCAGGTTTTCTTTCTGCATAAAATCACCAAGTTCAGTGTAGCCACTGACCCTGATATCTGGGCCAGGGTCGGAGACTGCACTCTCCCATCATTCCCTTCTACTTAGCCTAAGTATTAGGCCTGAGCCATGATTTTGCAAGGGTAACAAGGCCCTTATTTTATAAGGCTTTACCTATATGCAACAGAGAGCCATCCTGCTTCATGTTATAACAAATAACATTAAATAAAATATTTCTCAGGATGTAATGGTCTTCTGTAGAAACCCAAATATCTGATCAATTTTTCATATCACATCACTTGATTAGACCACAGTGGAAGGCACCCTACTAAGCTCCAAAGTCCTGTAAATTTCAATAGCAGTTATAAGATTCTGGAAAAAGCAAAGATTTGTTTGGATATGTTAACTGCACTCAAAGCCTTACATTACAAAACTGTATATATTTGGAGTGATTTCATAGAAAATGATACAACAGCAAAACTGTATATATGTTTGCAATCTATGCAAAAGACAGTAATGTAGGCTTTTTGGAAAGCAACTGAGAAGAATGTAGCAAATATTTTTCCACCTGTGGAAATATTAGCCCTGGCTAATAGGCTTAACTATTACTATCTTCTTTCATATATTGTTATTCCACACCCTTTTGAGTAGCTACTATTTGAAAAAAGAACACAACACTACTTCTTGCATTCAGATAAAAGATAGCAAGTTCTCCAAAATGGGAAAGCACAGCTAAAAATCCATACCATTTAATTTCCCTGTAATTACAGGATCCTTCTGCCTCCCTGCCCCCATCCTCCAAATCATCTGACTTCTCAGCAGTTTGGTTTCTGGAATCTGTAGATACTTTGCTGATACCTGCTGCATCTGATATTTTCTTCCTGACTTCTTTAATCAATCAAAGTCAAACCTGAAAGCACAACAATGTGTGCTCTCTCTTTGGGCATCCAATCAGTCTGAAATGGTTTGTTTGTGAAACAAGCAAAGCTCTTCAGCGTGAGGCTTGGGAAGATAGGTACATGTACTGGGTGTCATCAATCAAAGAATTTTCCTGCAGGTCATTTGTCAGAGCATCCATTTTTCTGCAGGCAGTTCCAGGGTTTAAAAATTAAACTAAATGCTTTCTGAAAAAAAGATTACTTATGACAATTTATCTCTCTTGTATGGTATTAATATTCAAGATTTGCATCACTGCTTTAATAGAATAAATTGACTGGATTCTGGCTACAAAGAGGGGAAAAAGCTAGACTGCTAATCTACCCAAAGGCCTATTTTATTTTCAGAGTCCCACAGCATGTATCAATGGAAAGAAAAGCTAATATCGTTGCTGCTTTTAAGAAGTCTTTTCCATTGCAGACACAATTTATCAAAGATCTGATGCTTTTAGGAGATTTTCAGTTATGAACATAGTATGAACAAGAAAATCCTGACCATTTAAGAGGGCCTCACCACATCGACTCTTGCTACTATCCATGTCTGCTTTAACTTACTTCAGGAGAAAACAAATATGGATTGAAGAAAAGACATTCAGCAGTGATCTGCATTGTCTGGCAATCTAACTCAGAATCATTCCAGTGAGTGCATGAACTCCAGCGAGCACATGTGTAGAGGGAAGGAATTCTTTTATGGGTCTCGAATTTTCTAGCCAAGTGTCCCTGAGATCTGCTCAACCAAAAAGAAAATTAGGAACTCCTACTCTTTTACACAGAGGACTGTTTTTTCTTATGAGACTTTCCTAGCTCTTCTTTGTCATCCTCTGTGTGAGAAGTGAAGCATAGATTTTCCTTCTTGACCTCCCACAGAGCTACTCTGAAGTAGCATAACAACAAGAGAACAGCAATTAGATCATGTCTACACAAAAGCTTTTAATTTAACTGAAACTGGGTCAAAAAAAAATAGCTACACTCTGCAGCAGTCCTATTTCAAAGCTGAATTTGCAAATTGGGGTTTTCTATACTCTCATGCTGCAAAATCAAATTTTAAAAAGATTGCATGGTTTATGAGGTTAACTTGTGCTCTGAAGAGACACTTCATAGTGAGTTCCAGAGGTCAGTTGAGGAGAAAAAGATAATTTGTCTATTTGATGTGTGTATTTCTGAATTTCAAAATCAGAGGTAATTAACTGCAGCATTGGGGTCTTGGCCTGCGACCTGGATACAGCAGGCAGACTTGTTTTTAGATCCATTGTTTTGCTTTAACCACAAGATGAAGATTGTTTTACTGAAGAAGTTCATAGGTTTGATTTTGGCTCCTAATATATCTGATCAATAGCAATCTCTTTCTGCAGCCTGGTGTGCTGACAGTGATAAGCCTGTTCAGGCTCTCACTGAGATGCTCCCTCAAAATTCTGGCTCAGGCAACCTCACTGCTTTATTTTTATTTATTAAACCACTCACCAGAGGTTTTCTGTATTGCTTTTGCTTGCAAGTTTAGTTAAATGCACTTATTTTCAACATTAAAACACATGGAATAATGTGGACAAAATCTTAGTGAAATACTTCAGATGTCAAGGAACAAGCCCTGAACCACAGGTCAGGTTGCTGTCCGTCACAACACTAATTAGGAAAAGGCTTTATTTAGGCCTGATTAGGACCAAACCTTGATGCCAATAGAAGTATTGACCTCTTGTAAGGATGAAACAAGAAGAAACTGTTTCTAGATCAAGTGAGAAAATGCCTTCAGTTTCTGGGTTTCCAGTTGGGTCCATAGATTTTGGTTTTTGGGGCCTGGGACAACCAGAGAAAATCTGGTTTTCTAAAGGGACAACCTTTTTTTGTTGTTTATTCCTTGTAAAATGTCAAAGGTGTATGGAGTCCTGTCAGTTTGAAAAATAAATTCCAACATGCAGAAATTATTGAAATGTAAAACTGCTCTAAATTGGAGGCATTATGAAGTAATAAATGCAGCATTGCTTCTGTTCTTTTATTATCTGTCATTTGCGTAAGAATCTAATTTTGGTCCTCTGTTTGTTAATACCACAGTGCTCATCCTATCAGGCTTAGCTTCCTGCCCTCCATACAAAACCAGGGCAAGGAAGGGTCTTATTGTGAGCAATGTCTTAGCACATAATGACATTTGGTATCTCCACTGCTGTCCTTAAAGTACCGTTTCTCAGTCACCAAGAAAATAACATTTCGGGCATAAAAAAGAAGATAAGAACTATGCTTTAATTAGGTGAAATGTATATGAACTTAACTAATTCATTAATAACTCACTATACCTTATTCAATGTGGCTTTGATTCTTTAGTTATTTCTCTGAGGCAAAGGATTTTCATCACCACAAACCTTATCAGAGCTGGCTCTGAACTCACCCTTGGGGAACTTTCCCCTCTGTGTAGGCATGATACCCATACAGGAGCAGTATAAGTCATTTGCAGTACCAGGCGCATGAAACCCTATGTTTCTTCCACTGGTTCTTAGAAGATGCTTCCTTTTGCACTGTTACCTAGCATTAGAAGAGATTGGATTGCCACTACTTGTGACAGTATTGCCAAAACCAAAACATCACATTCCTTCTGCCTACTTGTGGATGTGCCTGTAAAATTCTTCCCACACAGCATTGCTGTCTCTGAAAATTTCCTTTCCATCCCCCAGGGTAGATCATTCTCTCTATTGCATCTCAGGAAGGGAAGTTAAATCATTTCATCTAGACATGGAAGAGAGCACAGTTTGGAAACACACCTTGCACTGCCCTTTCTACCACACACTGTATACTGGGAGTAGGGGTTGCCACAGGCCTGTCTGTCCATGCAAAGGCAAACCACTAAAGAGGCCAATAGCTGTGTTCTTGACAATGTCTCATCTTATTACCAAGGATCATATTCCAATGAAAACCATAAAGAATGGTGCCTGAAGATCATTAGCTTTTTTCTCAAGCTCCCTCCTGCCATCTGTAAGTGGTTCAGAAAAATGCAAATAAACAGAAAAGCTACCACAAACATTCCTGTACAGATTTCATGCACCTCACACACAGAATAGGTGACTCTTTTTTCTGACCTAATTTACCACGTGTCACTGACTACCTTTTGCCTGAATCTGTTGGTCCTGTTCTTTTGTGTTCTCCTTTCCTGAATATTGCCCAGTCAGGATGATTGGAGAACCACAAATCTCAGCCATCCACAGTATTATACTACTCTCCAACAAAGAGAAGCAGAAACAAGTCAGGTATCTCAACATACAGACATAAAGATTTATTTTTGCAACCCCCCACCAACTATGGCACTACACAGTTAGAGGCTGGAATACACTATTAAAAGTGGATCTTATTAGGGACAACTGCTGATACTTTCAGGCCCACCAAATTCCAGTACAAGCTTACTTGTACACCACAGGAACCTGGATGGCACAGTATCCTTAGCTTGTAAAGAGTACCAGGTTCAAGAACAAAGCATCCCGATGAGCAAGAAATCAGGCAAAGGGATCAAGGGACCTGCATGAATGAAAAAAAAAGCCCTGTGCTTTATTTATGCAATTATGTTAGCATAAACAGGAGATACACAAGACATGAAAGTAGGGTCAGGCCATTTGGAATGGATATAGAGAGGTTTTCATCTTAAGTAGAAATGAGGCAAGGAAGACCAAGGCCCATCTGGGGCTTGTCTAAGGATGTCAAGGACAATGAGAAAAGCTTCTTCAAATACAACAATAGCAAAAGGAAAACAAAAGAAATCATGGAACCGTACTAGATGGAGGGGGAACCCTGGTAACAGGATGCAGAGAAGGCAAAGTTACTGAATGCCTTCTTTGCACTGGTCTTAATTGGCAGGATCAGCCCTCCGGATCATCTGACAAAAGAGACAAGTTAATAAAGTGTTGGAAGGAAAAATTTCCCTTTCCCCAGCCCAAGGAAGACTGGTGTAGGGAACACCTAGGCAAACCTGACATCCATAAATCCATTTGCCTTAATGAGATGCATTCATGAGAAAGCTTGTGAACATTATGGCAAGGTTGCCCTAATCATCCCTGAAAGGTCATGGGAATTCAGAAGACTGGAAGAAGACTATTGAAGACTGGAAGAAAGGAAATGTCGCTCTAGTCTTCAAGGATAAGAAGAAGAAACCAGGGAACTATAGCCATTCAGCCTTATCTCAATCCCTGGAAAGGATGAAGAGCCTCTGTCTGTTGATGGAGGCCATTAATAACCACATGAATGACAAGAAGGGGATCAAGAGCAATCAGCATGGATTCACCAAAAGTAAATCATGCTTCACCAACCTGGTTGACTTCTAAATGAAAAAACTGCCTGGGCGGACAAGGGGAGAGTACTGAATATTGTCTATCTTGACTTCAGCAAGTATTTCAACACTGTCTCACCAAACATCCTCATAGGCAAACTCAGGAAGTTTGGAGTTGATGAGTGGGCAGTGAGGTGAATGAAGACCCACTCCCAGAGGGTCATAGTCAGAAACACAGGGTCAAGCTGAAGGCCTGTCACTAGTGATGTACCCCAAGGTTCCACACTGGGCCCAGTGTTGTTTATTGTACAAAGAGACAGGTGCCTCCTCAACAAGTGTCAGCAGTGCCAGTGTGGCCAAGACAGCCAAAGGTATCCTGGGGTGCTATAGGAAAAGCTTTGCCAACAGGTCAAGAGAAGTGATCCTGCCCTTCTACTCAGCCCTGGTGAGGCATATCTGGAGTACTCTGTCCACTTCTACTCTCCTCAGTGCAAGAAAGACATGGAGTTCCTGGAGCAGGTCCAGTGGAGAGCAACAAAGATGATGAGGGGACTTGTGAGGAAACATTGAGGAGGCTGTGCTTGTTTAGCCTTGAGAAGAGATAACTGAGAGGGAACCTCAGCAATGTCTGTCTGCATCTGAAGGGAGGGTGTCAGAGGATAGAGCTAGGCTCTCGTCAGTAGTGCCCAGCAACAGGACAAGAGGCAGTGGGCAGAAACTGATGCCTGGGAAGTTCCACCTTAACACACAGAAGAACTTTACTGTTACCAAACTGTGGGTTACCAAACTCTGGAACAGGGTGCCCAGAGAGGGTGTGGAGTCTCCCTCACTCAGGATTTTAAAGAACTATCCAGTCACAATCCTTCACTGTGTACTCTAGGAAGGCCCTGCTTGAGCAGGGAGGTTGGACCAGATGACCCACTATGGTGCCTTAAAACCTGACTTATTCTGTGATTCTGTGAAAATGTGTCTTGGAGAGGCCTAGAACAATGCTCTTGCTCCAACTCCCAGAATACCAATCATTGTAACATCTAAACACTGGTATTAAAGAGGTGCAAAGAGATAAATCTCGTTTATCTGATATATGCAATTTGTTACTCTGATAGAACAATAGCTATATAATAGAAATTTATTGTAGCTTTTTTGTTTAATCTTAACACAACTGCCAATCAGGTTTGCACTTCAACTGTTGTTTGTATTATGCTGTGTGTGATAGAAAAAAAATACAACAACACCTGAAAAAATTCTGGCTAGGTAAGGTAGTAAATGTAGTGTGAACTAAACTGAAGACTTTGGTACCTAGTTACAATTATCTTACCAAAACCTACATGGCTTTAGTTTATGAAAGGAATTTTCTGTCAAGTTCAGAAGGAGAATAGCGAACATTTTGATGTTTCAAACAACAATCACTGCACTCTTGGATATATTGTTGAGTGCTATATGGTAGTATAGGGCTCAACAATATATCCAAGAGTAAAGTAATTCCTCTCCTACAAATTATTTGTAATATTAATGCATTTAATGAATACATGGATGCTTGAACCATTTTTACAGTACCGGGAGCATTTTGGACATATTTTTAAAATACAACATTCCAGTGTTAACTTTCTTGCTGATTTCATTTATTCAATTTTGCAGCACAGACTTCTAACTTGGAACATGCATTAGCATCTGCAAATTTCTTCTGAACTCTAGCTGTGGGTTTACTTGTTATTCTATTAATACTGATTGCCCTAAAAAGTTACTTCATTAATTAAATATGTTGCATCATTTTTAGCTGCGGAGATGTCAGGGTAGTGACAGTCTGATTTTCTTAAGCAACACCAACATGATGATTCACTGAGTGACAAGAATAAATGAACAAGGTGAACAAATGTCACAGAGAAGTTAGGAGGGATATTCTTGTATGCAAAACCAGAAATTTCAGCTTATAATTATGCTGTTTTATTTTTACCAATTACTGGCACTTTCAAGCTTATCCGTTTTAATGTGGCCTTTTTTGAAGGGCTTTTGAAGGGCACTGCAATAGACATGGCATTTGATTTAAAATTTGTTTTCTGTATGTGACTCAAAAACTGCAAGGGATTAGATGAATCTCTGAACGAAGAATTTTGCTGGAATTTATCATAATGATAATGACACTGACAGGAGGTAAATATTAGCCAGGTAATGAAGAAATTGAGCTTATAAGAATTTATAGCTTGCCTCCTGAGGAAGCATGTACATTGCTTCTAAACAGATTAATATCTATCAATGAGTAAAAATTCTGTCCTGAAAAAAGAAGGACCACAGAAAAGGCCTTTAGCACTATGAAAAGGATAAAGGACTACTATCAGAAAAAGAAATAGGAAATCAATTAGAAAGACAGCAAAGCAACAACAGAGAAAAAAACCTGGAAAAGGGATGGAAATATAGACACACCATGAATAGTGTTACAGCTTTGGGAAGAGGACATTTAGACACTGGGAAGTGAGCAGATTTGAAAGCAGGGATTAAAATCAGGTACGTAAGGAAATAAAGAATGGTGATTAAGAAAATTAAAAGAACAATGGAGAAAGTGAAGCAAATACACCCAATAGTAAACAATACTACCATAGAGACATATCAGTTATTCCATGGAAAGTACTTAACAATTTTGTAGATTTTTCTTGTCTATTGAAAGAGCATGAGCTACAGGTAGGAAAAGATAAAAAGTCTTGGCAGACCCAATTGAATAGCAAACTTAAATTGATTACTGTCTCATATAAAATGCAGCTGGAAGCTCAATTCAAGCACATCTCCTTGGAAACTTGAATCAGAAAGAACATCTTTCTACATGCAAAATATATTATTTTTTATTACTGTATAAGAATTGCATTAGTTTACACCCCGGAATCTTCCTAGAACATTTGGGTTTCACAGAGTTCCTCTGAGTGGAGGAGGTCTGTGCTTCATAGATTTTTTAACTATTAGACCTAGCAATGGAATGCAGACATACTTTGACTTCTATTTGTTCCTTTTCTCAGGGGAGAAAGGGAAAAGCCAGTTACCGATTCTTTAAAATTTTAGGCAAACTACCAACATCCAACAGATCAAGTTTAAAAGACAATAGCCTGGTACTCAGCTTTTTTCCTAGAATATAACTAAATGCCATATTCATAAGGTGATGCTTGGAACCTTCCAGCAAATAGGTAGAAACTGGCCAGTAGTTTTCCTGTAGGACATTGTCTGAATCACTTCAATTGGATTTATTTTTTCATTCATTCTCTTTTCATTCATTCTTTCATTCCTTCATGTCTTGGTTTAGTTTGTTCGTTTCCTGGCCAATGCACCAAAAATGTCAATAGTTTGGGTTTGTCAACTCTAATATATTTACCTTTTGTTGTGAAATAGGAGTAAAAGCAAAGCAGGCTTAAAATTTAACAGGGGATAAAGAAAAACTTTATTAACAACACAAAAGATGATAATAATAAATTCAGAATAGATTTTCAGAGACCACTTCCTTTTTCCCCCTTTGTCACAGCTTAACAACATACAGAGACACTTCAGTCAATTTCTTACTTAAATAACCTTTTTCAGTTCACTTTAGGGAGAGGAGTTTCTTCTTGTTTAGTTATAAGGATCTTTTACCAAGAGAGGAAATAACCAGTTCTCTCCAGACTCCACTTTTTCATGATTAACAGCTGCTATCATGAATTTCCTCCCACTTCACAGTCTTCCCAGAGCTGGGTTGTGGGCCATGTTAAAAATCATGGGGTATTACTTTTAAGGATTACTTTTAAGGAGCTGCTCAAAGGCAAAAGTTCTCTTCAGCTCACTTCTCTCTGTTCATACTTCTTTCCCAGGAACAGAGATCCCCCTTTTTTCCCCTCGCGGCAGAGGGTTTTCCAAACACTTTACACTTCACTCCACCCCTCCAATGTCTTTTTCTTTTCATGGTTTAAAGGAATTTTTTTGTGAATTACAGTCCACCCCTATAACTTAGAGGAAGATTTTTCAGCCAATTTTCATAGTGTCTCCTCAATCTCCTTCCATTTAGAAACAGTTTTTGCCTTATTGACTTTGGTGTATCCTTTCTGTTCTCCCTCTCACCCAAGGAAAGATGAAAGTCTGTAAGTCTTATCTGAGCATTGGAAAAGTTAAAATCTCCCACAGAAGTTGCAGGAGATGGGCCCGGCCATGCCAGAGCTGTGTCAGGAGCTCAGGCCGCCCAGGCCACGCTGGAGGGGCAAGACAAAAACTACAAAGTCCATGCAGAGGAGAAATGGGTGCCAAGGCTCTGGCTCCATGGCTTTCCCCCGGCGCTGCCCGCCCCCAGCTCCAGCCCCAGCCCGGGGGTTCTCCCTCTGCCCTGCCCAGCACACAAAGCCCTGGGGGCTCTCCCGAACCGGGCCCGGCTGCCTCCCCCCAGCCCGTGAGGGCGGCCGGGCGGGCTCGGCCACCCCAGGGCTGCTCCGAGCCGGGGCAGGGCAGGGCAGGGCCCCCAGGAGCCACGGACACACCGGGAAAAGGCGAGGATCCCAGCAATGGGCCTCTCCTCCTCTTGACCACTGGGGCCCCTGCTTAAAGACGGGGCCCGGCAGCCTCCAGAGCCCGCTCCCACCTGGGCCGCACTGAAAACGGGCCCGGGCCAGGTCGGTGTTACCTTGTGAGAGGGCGGAACTGCAAGGGAACTTTCCTGGGGTTTACTTGCTTCAAATGTGATTCACGGAGTGAACCGACCTTTTTTCCATTTAGTTTCTCAGGCTGTCAACAACTAAACCAGCCTCCAATTGGTCCCATCAATCCACAGAGGAAGTCCTCATGGAGAAAAACTTCCTAGCGTGCCCTCCCCTCAGGGCAAAACCAGCACACCCAGCGTACTGATTTCCCAGAATTTTTAATGATTTCCTCATAATGGTGTCTGCAGGCATTTCCTTGCCTATTAGCAAAGTGATGGACGTGATCCCACTTAATTCCCACTGTTTTGATTTTGTGATTCTTTCCTATCACATCACTCTGTGACCCTTACTCATTAAGCCTGTTCATCATTCCTTCTCAGGTTTGTTAGTAACTCTTTTGCATCACTATCATTCAGTTTTAAGCCCTCCTTGCCAGCTCAGGCATCCTGCTGGCAAAGATAATACACTTAGTGAGGTGAAGTCCGTTTCTCTCAAGAAGGTGATGGTGTGCATAAGGTGCCCAGTGCTTGTAGCACCTAAAACCCTGTCATCAGTAATAGATCCACAGTCAGTTATCAACTTGAGTTATCAGTACCCTCCTCCTCACTACTTTACCCTCACTGCCAGGATTGAGGACAACACCACTTGGGCCCCAGGCCCTTAACTACCATCTCCACAACTCTGAAGTAACTTTTCATACTGTCCAGATTCTTCCTGGCAGCATCAGTGGTACCCACATTGAAGAAATCATGGGGTATTTTTTTGAGTGTCAGAAAATATTTGTCAGTCCCTCCAGAACAACTTAGATCTGGGTTCCCAGAAAGGAGCAAACCTGTAGATGATAGGTTGCTTTGACAGATTGGTGGCTTTGTTCCCTGCAGCATGAAATCAGCCATTTCAATGACTTGCTAATTTTTCATGATGATCATGCATGATTTAGTGTCAGGAAGGCCAGTTCACACCTGGATCCTCTTCAACTCCAAAGGCAGTGAACCTATTTAGTTGTTGTAAGCCCTTAGGCAGGGCAAGAGCCTTCCTCTTTGTGCCTGAAGTCATCAACTTCATCCTTCACCTTCCCTCAATGTTTATACTTATGCTAGAGACAGATGTTGCCTCTACCTCAACAGCAGTTGTGTCCCAGTTATTCTTGTAAAAGATCCTTGTCTATCTCCTTTTAACCTCCTGTGATGCTGTGAAGGCTGCTTACTGTCCCCTACAGCTCCTCCAGTTGGAGGCACAGTTCCTGCAACACGGCACACCTCCCACAGGACAAGAGACATCTCTTCTGATGTCAGAGAGGCTCCAGGCACTCCCTGAGGCATGAGGCTTGAAGGAATGCTTCCACCATCTGAAGATCTGCCTGCACCTAAGTCCCTAACAGGGCCAGATTTTCAAACATTTGCATGGGAAACTGACCTGTAGTATATAACCTCTATACCTGACAGTTTACCCAGGTACAAATTCAGCTGAGGTTCCCTTCTTTATGCCTCTCTGCACAAACTTCTGTATCAGTTGGCTATCTTAATCTTCCATGTTCTAGGGCTGATTCCAATATAGGCTTCTCCTCAGCTTTGGCTAAAATTTTCTTGATCCTCCCTAATCAGGGGCGCATGTAACTAAGGTTCTAGGGAACCTGGCTCAAAGACAGCTGACTGCATTCAGTAAAATCTGCTAGAACTGCTTCAGTCCCACATATCTGCTTGATGGGTGTTTGGGGGACAAACTTATGGGCCAGGCTGCTGGGGGTTGGTTCTCTCCCTTTTCCCTCTGTGGAATTTTCTCCATTGTCATGCTAAGATACCTGTTGACTGGGCCCTGGTGACAAAGGGGGGGGGGGGGGGGGAGGGGGGGAAAGAGAGGTGGGAAAACCCATGAGATTAAAACATCCAGAAGAGGAAGTGGAAGGCTGGGCCTCGCCCCATTTCCCCCACGGAGTTCGGACGAGAAGGACGATCGCCGCCTCTGATCCATTCGCTGCCATCCAGCGTCTGGAGCCATCCTCACTACTGTGGGACCCTGCCCTGCTGCCTTCTCGCTGTAACCTGCCACCATCCAGCACTCTGTTGAGCACTGGAACCCACACCGTGAGCAGAGGGCTCTCTCCATCTCTCTCTCTCCCCCTGGGACAGCTCTGCCATCACCCCCAGCCCTCCTGCAGCTCTGCGGGACCTGCCCGCCCCCAGCACTGGGAACTGCAGCTCAGGGAAGAGATGTCTGCAGCCAAAAAACACTGGGACTGAGTTACTGTTCTGTTTGTGGGTAATTTCATAGCTGTTGTTGTTCTAGTTTGTCTTGTTAGATATACTAGTAAAGAACTGTTATTCCTACCCCCATATCTTTGCCTGAGAGCTCTCTTAATTTCAAAATCATAATAATCTGTAGGAAGGAAGGATCACATTTTTCAGTCCAAAGGGAAGCTTCTGCTTTCCTTACCAAACACCTGTCTTTCAAACCAAGACAGATTTTGGCTGCCCAACATGAGGCCCGAGGGCATTGAGAGGAAAGGGTGAAAAAGGAATAACAGTTCTTGAGGTACCTCAGTTTTGTGTTAGGTGGCATCATGTTGTCCAGCTTACCGTGGTTTGGGCTCCGTGTGGCCACAGCTTTATCTCTCCCATTTGCAATCCCTTACTTGAACATGGGTCCTATAACTCAGGCTGCTGTAACTATTATCCAGTTCATTTTGTGGGCTGATAACGTGAGAAATTCATGGATTTTTAACTTCCTCTGGATGTGGGCACATGGATTTGGAGCTATCACACTCTACCTGTATGTTTTTGGGGTTACTTTAATAATGGTACATACTGTGAGGATATGACACCAGGAAAAATTTTGTCCCAACCCCTTAAAAAATTTTTTGGGTCTGCTCCACCAGCTTTTGAGGGGTTCAAATCTCTTCTAAGTAGTAATGATATCATACAGTGGCTGACATTGCTAATAGGCCTTGTAAACCTGTTCTATTTAACATTCCGAGATGAGGGGAGATTGACTTGGATGACAACCCTGATACGTCTCCCAAGAAGTAGGGATTCTGCCCCAGAGCCTGGCTCTGCGCCAGAGACTAAGGATTCTGCCCCAGAGACTAAGGATGTTGCCCCTGAGCCTGACTCTGCCCCAGAGCTCACCTCAGAAAGGAACCATCCAGAGTGGGTGGGGTTTCTAGTGAAGGAGATGGGCCAGATGCTGAAGGAGTACCTTTCCCCAGCTCTTGAGAAACTCTCCCCCTGCCTTAAAGAGGGAGAACCTGATGGTGCAGCAGTGGAACCCACAAATGTTACATCTTGCCAGGTTCCAGCTGAACTGCAAGGGCACTCACAAGAAGCAGCAGTTGGAAACCAGAAAGTCTAGGGTGAAAACAAAGCACCTGGATAATAAGGATCAGAAAGCAGGGCCCTCACAACCAGCAGGGGAGCCAGAGGTTGAGACCGTCACGGAGTCCCTGTCATATGAGAGACTCCGTAATCTGCATAAAGACGTCGTACAAAGGGGCTGTGAGGCTTTTACAATGTGGTTACTGTGGATCTGGGACCTTATGGGTACAGGTGTGCAACTGGATGGTACTGAGGCAAGGAATTTGGGACCCCTGACCCAGGACTCAGGTGTGGATCATGTATTTGTAAGGGAACCAGGCCCCCTTTCCCTCTGGGAGCGGCTTTTAATGAGTGTAAGAGAGAGGTTTGTCCATAGAGAGAGAATGCAGGAGCACCACCATAGAATGCGCTAGAAGACTGCTGAGGAGGGGATCCAACAGCTGAGAGAAGTGGCAGTACTGGAGGTATTCTTTGGGAGGGGTGGGCAACATGACAATGACCCCGACAAGGTCAGGTGCACAGGGCAGATATTGTGGAATCTGGCACACCTGGGGCCATCTCAATACACCACATTCATTGCAGCCATTAATGCTGACAACAACCAAGAGACAGTGGGTTCTGTTGCCAATAAGCTCAGAAATTTTGAGAGTATGATCAATGGCCCAATGCAGGTTCAGGTCTCTGCCGTGAATAGGGAACTCAGAGAGGAGTTCAAGGAGGAGATAAGAGGGGTGAGGGAGGAGATGAGGAAGGTCAATGCAGCACCAGTGCGAGTCACAGATCCCAGAGTTAGAGCCCAACGTCCCCCAGTTAGGGAGAGAGCATACACCCCATGAGCTGACCTGTGGTTCTTTCTGTGTGACCATGGGGAAGACATGAGGAGGTGGGATGGGAAACCCACTTCTGCCCTGACAGCATGGGTGCGTCAACTCAAGGCGGGAAACACTAACCAAGGGAGCTCCACTAAAGTGAAGGTAGCCTCAACTTCCCATAACCAAGATGCAGGGTATTACAAAAGGGAGGATGATTTGTCAGATCCCCTTGAGGGAACCTCCAACATGTATGCCCAGGAAGGAAATAATAACCAGTGCTGGAGGGGCCCTGCCTCTAGCCAGGGAGAAGCACGGGAAAACCGGGTCTTTTGGACGGTGTGGATCTGATGGCCTGGCACATCAGAGCCACAAAAACATAGAGCATTAGTTGACACTGGTTCACAGTGCACCCTAATACCATCAGAACATGTGGGGAAAGAACCTGTTTCTATTGCTGAGGTGCCAGGGGGATCACAGGAATTGACTTTGCTGGAGGCTGAGGTGAGCCTGACTGGGAAAGAGTGGCAGAAGCATCCAATTGTGACTGGCCCAGAGGCACTGTGTGTGTTCTAGGCATAGACTTCCTCAGGAATGGCTATTCCAAAGACCCAAAGGGACTTAGGTGGGCTTTTGGAATAGCTGCTGTAGAGGCAGAAACCATTAAGCAATTGAACACCGTGCTTGGACTGTCAGAGAACCCATCTGCAGTGGGACTCCTGAAGGTGAAGGAGCAGCAAGTGCCAATTGCCACCTCGACAGTGCACCACCAGCAGTACAGGACAAATCGAGATGCCGTGATCCCCATCCACAAGATGATCCGTGAGCTGGAGGGCCAAGGGGTGGTCAGCAAAACCCACTCACCCTTCAACAGCCCCATCTGGCCTGTGCACAAGTCTGACGGAGAATGGAGATTGACTGTGGACTATCGTGCATTGAATGAAGTGACTCCACCACTGAGCGCTGCCGTGCCGGACATGCTGGAACTCCAGTATGAGCTGGAGTCCAAGGCAGCAAAGTGGTACGCCACCATTGACATTGCCAATGCATTTTTCTCCATTCCTCTGGCAGCAGAGTGCAGGCCTCAGTTTGCTTTCACCTGGAGGGGCGTGCAGTACACCTGGAACCAACTGCCCCAGGGGTGGAAACGCAGCCCCACCATCTGCCATGGACTGATCCAGGCTCCACTGGAAAAGGGTGAAGCTCCAGAACATCTGCAATACATCGATGACATCATTGTGTGGGGGAACACAGCAATGGAAATATTTGAGAAAGGAGAGAAGATCATCCAGATTCTGCTGGGAGCTGGTTTTGCCATCAAGAGGAACAAAGTCAAAGGTCCTGCCCGAGAGATCCAGTTCCTGGGAGTAAAGTGGCAAGACGGGTGGCGCCAAATCCCCACTGAGGTCATCAATAAGATCACCGCGATGTCTCCACCAACCAACAAGAAGGAAACACAAGCTTTCCTAGGTGCCGTAGGCTTTTGGAGAATGCACATTCCTGAGTACAGCCAGATCGTCAGCCCTCTCTACCTGGTCACCCGGAAGAAGAACGAATTCCATTGGGGCCCTGAGCAGCAGCAAGCCTTTGCCCAGATCAAGCAGGAGATCGCTCATGCTGTAGCCCTCGGCCCAGTCAGGACGGGACCAGAGGTGAAGAATGTGCTCTACTCTGCAGCCGGGAACAAAGGCTTGTCCTGGAGCCTTTGGCAGAAGGTACCTGGTGAGACCCGAGGTCGACCTCTGGGATTCTGGAGCCGAAGTTACAGAGGGTCTGAAGCCAACTACACCCCAACAGAGAAGGAGATCTTGGCTGCTTATGAAGGAGTTCAAGCTGCCTCAGAGGTGATTGGCACAGAAGCACAGCTCCTCCTGGCACCCCAACTACCAGTGCTGGGGTGGATGTTTAAAGGGAAGGTCCCCTCTACCCACCACTCCCACCGATGCCACATGGAGCAAGTGGATTGCCCTCATCACACAGCACGCCCGTATCGGAAACCCAAATTGCCCTGGGATTTTGGAAATAATTACAAACTGGCCAGAAGGTGAAAGTTTTGGTCTTGCCGATGAAGAGGAGCAAGAACAAGTGACCCGGGCTGATGAAGCCCCACCATACAACCAACTGCCAGCAGATGAAACTCACTACGCTCTTTTCACTGACGGTTCCTGTCGCATCGTGGGGATGAACCAGAAGTGGAAAGCAGCCGTATGGAGCCCCACACGACAGGTTGCACAAGCTACTGAAGGAGAAGGTGGATCAAGTCAACTTGTTGAGCTCAATGCAATTCAGCTGGCCCTGGACATTGCTGAAAGAGAGAAGTGGCCAAAGCTCAACCTTTACACTGATTCATGGATGGTAGCCAATGCTCTGTGGGGTTGGCTGGAAAGATTGGAAAAAAGCTAACTGGCAACGTAGGGGAAAACCAATCTGGGCTGCTGATGAGTGGAAAGACATTGCCAGTCGGGTAGAGAAGCTACCCGTAAAAGTCTGTCATGTAGATGCCCATGTCCCCAAGAGTCGGGCTAATGAGGAGCACCAACACAATGAGCAAGTAGATCAGGCTGCAAGGATAGAGGTGTCACAGATAGACTTAGACTGGCAACACAAGGGAGAATTGTTCCTGGCTCGATGGGCCCACGATGCCTCAGGTCACCAAGGCAGAGATGCTACCTATAAGTGGGCACGAGACCGAGGGGTGGATCTCACCATGGACAGTATTTCCCAGGTTATCCATGACTGTGAGACGTGTGCTGCCATTAAACAAGCCAAGAGAGTAAAGCCCCTCTGGTATGGGGGGCGGTGGTCCAAATATAAGTATGGGGAGGCCTGGCAGATTGACTACATCACACTGCCTCAGACACGCCAAGGCAAGCACTACGTGCTGACCATGGTAGAAGCCACCACTGGATGGTTGGAGATTTACCCTGTGCCTCACGCCACTGCCCGCAACACCATCCTGGGCCTGGAAAAGCAAGTCCTTTGGAGACATGGTACCCCTGAGGGAATTGAGTCAGACAATGGGACTCATTTCAAGAACAGCCTCATAAGCACCTGGGCCAGAGAACACGGCATCGAGTGGGTGTACCACATTCCTTATCACACACCAGTGGCTGGGAAAGTGGAACAGTGTAATGGATTGCTTAAAACCACCTTGAAGGCACTGGGTGGGGGGACTTTCAAGAGCTGGGAGATGAATCTACCAAAGGCCACATGGTTAGTGAACACCCGAGGTTCCACTAACCGAGCAGGCCCTGTCCAGTCTGAGCCCTTGAGAACACCAGATGGGGACAAGGTTCCAGTGGTGCACATGAGAGGTATGCTAGGAAAAACTGTTTGGGTGAACTCTGCCTCCAGCAAAGGCAATCCAATTCGTGGCGTGGTTTTCACTCAAGGGCCGGGTTGTACCTGGTAGGTGATGCAAAGGGATGGAAAGACCCGATGCATACCGCAAGGAGACCTTGTTTTAATGTGAACTACCTACAATACTGTGCCTGTATCTGTAACTGTATGGATGTCTGTAATTTGAAAATTTTAATTTGATTTAGCATGATAGTAGGAGAAAATTCGGGGTGGATAATGTTGGGGGTTGGTTCTCTCCCTTTTCCCTCTGTGGAATTTTCCCCATTGTCATGCTAAGATACCTGTTGACTGGGCC
This sequence comes from Cinclus cinclus, assembly GCF_963662255.1. Taxonomy (NCBI): domain Eukaryota; kingdom Metazoa; phylum Chordata; class Aves; order Passeriformes; family Cinclidae; genus Cinclus; species Cinclus cinclus. The sequence goes on along the minus strand of NC_085084.1, from coordinate 42,257,728 downwards.
CTGGTGACAAGGGAGAGGGGAGAGAGAGGAGGGAAACCCCTCGATATTCAAACATCCAGAAGAGGAAGCGGAATGTTCTGGCTCGGCCCATTTTCCCCACAGAGGTCGGAGGAGAAGGACGATCGCCGCCTCAGCCCCATCCATGCCATCCCAGTGCCAGGAGCCATCCTCTCTGCTGTCGGACCCTGCCCTGCTCCCTTCTCGCTGTAACCTGCCACCATCCAGCACTCTGCTGAGCACTGTGACCCACACCGTGAGCAGAGGGCTCTCTCTCCATCTCTCTCTCTCCCCCTGGGACAGTTCTGCCATCACCCCCAGCCCTCCTGCAGCTCTGCGGGACCTGCCCGCCCCCAGCACTGGGAACTGCAGCTCAGGGAAGAGATGTCTGCAGCCAAAAAACACTGGGACTGAGTTACTGTTCTGTTTGTGGGTAATTTCATAGCTGTTGTTGTTCTTGTTTGTCTTGTTAGATACACTAGTAAAGAACTGTTATTCCTACCCCCATATCTTTGCCTGAGAGCTCCCTTAATTTCAGAATCATAATAATCTGTAGGAAGGAAGGATCACGTTTTTCAGTCCAAAGGGAAGCTTCTGCTTTCCTTCCCAAACACCTGTCTTTCAAACTAGGACACAGGTGAAGAGTGAGATTATCATTAACTTCCAGAGGGCAAAAGTTTAAATCTTGATAACATTCTTCATAGAGTCATGGGAAAGTGAGTGTTGTGTAATTTCTTTTTTGTGGGAACTGGTCTTCCTCAGGCACCTGGGTTTGAAGAAATGAATAGAGATTTAAGTACTTGAGGAATGGCAAGACAATCCACCTTTCTCTTTCTTAAGAATTCTCAGCATGTTTATCAGATTTCTTAGCAAGGATTTCAAAAGTAACAGACGTACTGAACTAGCCATTGTTGTATGTTTTAAAAGGCAGTTTTTTGGTAGAATCACCTGAGGAAAAAAAAAAACCTTTGAGTAAGTGGCAGAGATTGTGACAGGAAGAAGTACATGGGAGATGCAGAAAAGTTATATTCATCCGAATGAGTGATTGCTATATTTCCCAGTATTAGAACAAACCCTGACCCAGACTAAGACATACCAGGCACGGTTGCTTGGAGTTAATGGCAAATACAGTGAAAATATCCTTAGGTCTATGAACCACACATAAATAAAATAGCTCCTGCTTGTAGAGGAGAAAATCTAATGGTAGGGAGAAACCTCGGAATATGTGTTTGAAGAAATATCTCTATTCTGTAGAACTTTCTACTTAGCTGGTTCTGTATTTATTTTAACATCCAAACATAGCCAATCCCAGTGAAAGGGCTGAATAAATGTCTCTTTATAGAAAAGTAGACACTTTTCTATTTATAGGGCAGCTGCAGAAATTCATCACAGTAGTTATGCTATATAAAATGGAGTGAAAATTTTGAGGGAAAATTCTGTACCATGGGGAGCATTATTAAAGCTTAAATATCCATGATAATTTCAGGCAGACTAAGGAATACTTAAATCCCATAAAGATCATTGATTTGCTTTTTTTGCTGTGCATTCTTTCAGTTACAGCTACATCAGCTTCGAGCTGTTGTAAAAGAAAAGAAAGAAAGCATTCTTATTAGAAATTAAAATATCTGTAGGATGTGAGGTATATTAAGAATAAGATACACAAGACATTGGAATGTATAAATTTGAATGATAACATAATGCAGAGTAATATGCTGTACCAACAGCCTTTAAATGGTGCAAATCATCTTGTTACTATACAGAAAAAAATTTGATTAGCTTACAGAGTATTCTCTAATTTGGCCTGATTAGGAGGCTCTGCACTTTGCTGAATGCAAAGCAATTAGTAAAAACATTCCTTACACTGCTTGTTTTCTACAACCAACAAGGAAATTTATGTTATTATACTTTCCAATATAGCTGTATTTATTATAAAAATATTCTAGTTTTTAAAGGAATCTATTGCATTTTCATATATACTCATCCTATATCTTGCATACTACTATCCATAGGACAGATCTAGGCATTTTGACAACTAATGTTTTCTTGGAGTTCTGTAATGTATTGCATGTCTTCATTGAGAAAATGTTAACTCATTTCAAATATTCAAATACTGCCTTTAGTTCAGAAATAAAAGCAAAAGCTCATCTTTTATGTTGGCTTAATTTCTTATGTTCAAGCAGAAGAAACATCAGAGTAAAATACAGTGAAAGCATCTGTATATTTTAAGGACTAGCTCCTTACAAGGGCTATCTAGCTCAAAAGTATTAGTTAAAACAGATTATTCCATTATAGAAGAGGTTCAATGGAGGAAGTATTTTGGCTGGTGTTTAATCTAAGACTGACTGAATGCTAGCATCAACACAATCTTGCATTATGCTGATTTAAAGTTTCATCAGCTTTGAAACAAGATGTGCATTTTGGTTTTTAAGCTTGATATTTAATATTAATTAATATAATCCAAAATTATTCTATGTTATGTATTATGTAAGATTTAGAATTAATCAGTTTTGTTAAGTATGCTAGAATTTATTGAGAAATACAGTTTTGATTCCCTTACGCAGTAAAGGAGAGTGTAGATTAGCAGTAAAGCAATGCGGTAAGCAGTGAAGTTCTAAAGTGCTGTATAACGTGTATAAATGACTGTATACTCACAGGTAAATAGCCAAGATTAAACAAAGTGCTCATTTTAGACTTGCTATTTGAACCCCAGATTAAAAGGCAACCCTTTCCTCCCCAGAGGACTCTCTTCTTTTAAGCCTTCTCTACTGGGAAACATTGCAAATTATAATAAAATTTTTGCTGACTGCATTTCATTTCAGATTTTCTTTCTGAGTGTGAAAAATATATTTAGTTCTATGAGATCAAATTATCAAGTTGTGTAAATCAGTGTAATTCCTGTACTTTAACTATAAAGAAAATAGGGGAATTTACACAACTCAAGAATCTTTTCACTGTAAGGAGCTGTAAGATTATCTCTAGTGCTTTAATTCACCATATCTCTAAAGCGTATCTTCAGGCATATACGATATATATTCCCAAACCTCAAATTTGTTAGTCTGCTAACTTGAATTAAAAAACCTGTCTAAAATGTTTCACTGAATAATATAAATAGCAAATTTTTGGATTGTCAATGAAGCCTTTATTAATATTACTGAAGAAACCTTCATGTAAGAAGTAGAAACTTAGCTCGAAATCATACTCAGATGATCAAAATTGTTACCTTCTATTCAAAGAAAGTGTTAATTATGGACTGTGTTTCCAAGTAGAGACTCTGGGTTGACACTGCCTTTTCTGTTCAGTTGTGGTGTTTAATTTTAACTGGGTTTACTTTGCTCTAATTACTGCCTACTTGCTAAAACTTCACCACAAAATAATAAGAAAACATGATCAGTTTATCTACAATATGTTCCTATTTCTTAGTCTTCCATTTTAGCTCTAACAAAGTTAAAGTTGGATTGTCTCCCCTGTTAAATGATTGGTATCTGCAGTCAATAGCAAACCTCACTGAATCAACATTTGCTCTCCATGACATCACGGTTTGATCTCCCATAGATGAATTTCCTCCCAGTCTTGTGAACTGAGAAGGTTGCTACAAGGCTGGTGATAGGAAAGCGTTGTTAAGTGGAAGACAGAAATTTACAACTCTGTGATGCCAGTAGGATGATTTAGCAAAATGCAGTGACCTAACCTCTGGAATGAAGAACAGCTTATTTGAAAGAGAGAAAAACCCACACCCACTCACCCACTCACCCCCCCTCCCCCTCCCATATTTACTGGGGAATCTGTCTCTCTACCAGTTTGCATTTTGACACACTACAGAATTGCCCACTTATGGGGAAAAAACATGCTTGTTCCACATACATTTTGTAAACTGCCTTTTGCTGCATGAAATATATTTTCAACATTATACACCATATCTTTTTTTTAAGCACAAATTTATCTTTCAATTCTTCAATATGAGGAGGCTCTTTAAGATAAAGAAGTGGGGGGTTTCAGTATTAGACATTCTTAAAATCAAAGATATGGACTTCAGCACTTATTTTCTAGTATATTAGAGAAATTATCTCAAATATTTTATATAACAGGAAAGCAATACACACCTATGCCATCCATGTTATTTATTGATCCTCTTTTGGTCAATATATGTTGCAATATCAAATAATTATTCATGTGGATTCATACTTGCTGAAGCAGTTAGGTAGTATGAAATTATTATATAGTTAGTAGTATAATACCTAATATTGCATCTGAAATAGAAAATACTGGAAAATAGGGTGAAAACATCCAAGGTAGGTTCCTGGAGGCATTGTTAAGTTTCTAGATGTTTCCATTGCTTTTGTCATCTTTTTTTTTAATTAGCTTCTTTTTCAAAAAAATTGATTCCAACCATAAATATATAACAATTACTCCTAAGCTGTCTCTTATCACTCTATGAATTGAAAAATATCTGGACCTAGAGGGTTGTGAAAATATCTGCTTATTTCATTATAGTAACCGAAGACGAATGGCAAGAACTGAGAGGAAAAGACCAGAAAACAAAATAATTATAGTATTGTACACCTTCCCCTTACACTTGCATTTTAAATTCTGCACATAGATCTGACTATTTCACGTCAAAAGGATACAAATACAATAAAATCAAAAGGTACAAAGAGTTATTAGAGCTGTAGAAAAAAATCCATATAACTAAACAGACAAAGGCTTCTTATCCTAAGAAGAAGCAGTTGGGGAAGATTTTGACAGACATGCACAAATTCCTGAAAGAGAGAAGAAAGAATGATTGAAGTTCTTCTTCAGAAAGTGCATATGGTAATCTTGTGAACTCACTGTTGCAAAATACTTGAGGTACCAGAATATAAGAAAGCTAGTCATCAACTAGTGAGTGAATGGTGGAAAAACATGGAGATATTGAATTGTTTGAGTGTTGCACCAACTCCCAGCTCATGGAGAGCTAAAAAACTGCTGGAAACTAGAACTTAGCTCTGGAAAAACAGTGGTGCCTCTCATTTTATAGTTTTTTGTCTGTGACAAGTGAGAAGCACAGCTTTCAGGTACTGATGCTCCTCTGGATTGACCTCACATAGTCATAGTTCAGCTTTGTTAATGACAAAAAAATCAAACTCCTTTGATAAACCTGCTCCTCACAGTATGGCTGCTATGCCATGTGTCTATAATAAAAATATAGGATCATCCTGTGTTAGAGAATATTTTTATTCAGCAGTGCTTTCATCATTTTACCAGTATCCTAAACCTTGCTTTTTAATATTTTTTCACAGTGAAAATGAGGTAAAAAAAACCCCCAAAATAACCAACCAATCAAAAAACAAAAACAAAAACAAACAAACAAACAAACAAAACCACTGGAATTTGATCAGTCTGCATGTGGACAGAACAAAGAAAAACTCCTGAGTCCCAAACAGAGAAATATTATCTATATACTGGTCAACAATTTAGAAAATTACTTAGAAAATAAATATTGTCAGTTTATGCTGGTTGCTCAAAATTCAAGAAAAATAAAGAATTAAATTTGTAGAGAAGGTTCCTAATGTCTTCATAAGCAGTCAAAACCTGTTACAAGATCCAGTGGAAATCTCAAGTGCTACTTACAACATTCACAATGGTGAACGATACAGCATCATGCTAGACTCAGAAGTTTGTTTTTCAGGTTACTCATGTAACTATCAGTCTCATAATGACAAGAAGTTACAAAATGATGTATCATAGACTAGAACCATAGAGTATCCTGAGTTGGAAGAGACCCACTAGGATCAAGTCCAATTCCTGGCTCTGCACAGGACAAACCAGAGTCTCTGTGCCTGAGAATATTTTCCAAACACTTCTTTAACTCTGTCAGTATTGGTGCTGTGGCCACTTCCCTGGAGAGCCTGTTCCAGTGCCCAGACACTTTCTAGGTGAAAAGCCTTTTTCTAATATCCAGCTTAAACCTTCCCTCACTCATCTTTGCGCCATTTCCTCGAATCTTCCTCCAGATCGAACAGACCAGGTAACCTCGCCACCCCTAATAAGACTTCTCCACCAGACCCTTCACCATCCCTGTAGGCCTCCTTTGGACACTTGCTGAGAAACCCTATTGTCTATTTTATATTGTGGTGCTCGAAACTGCACACATTACTCAGGCTGAGGCTGCACAAGTGCAGAGCAGAGCAGAGCAAGGCAATCACTTCCTTTGATCATCTGGTGATTCTATGAAATCATTTACTAGGAAAACGAAGGTTATTAGTTTACCTCATCATAGAAACCAGCACTTAGATTTAAATCCTTTCTTGTCTTATCACAGCTATCCAAAAACACAGAGAGAAGAAAACAGGAAGACTCTTGAATTTTGTTTTCTTCTGTAGGTAAGTTCTTCAGTGACAAACAACATGTAAGATGAGATTGGTTAAGATATCATATTTGCAGTAATTGCTTCAATCCTCTGAGAGTCCAAAGTTCTTCCTAACAAACTGACTACATCTGGATAATTAATAAGGGGTTGCAAAGCAGGTAGATAAATATAGCTATTTTAGCTCTCTGACTCACAGGAAGATCAAGTAGCAAACTGGCTCTTCTTAAATTATGCCTTTACCTAATGGCAGGTAGACTGGATAATAAGCAACATGCAGGAACCTTAGAGCTGTCCCTTATTTTGATGTCATTTGAAAATCAGAATGAAAAGTATGACTTTAGAGAATCTGTTTCTGTGCAACTGAAAGTGAAAAATAAAATTTTAAAAGACTGACCAGCAGAAACAAAAAGAAACCCAAATAAGGAAAAAAAAAGACACAAAAGAAATAAAATGCAAGGCAGGCCTGTATGCCCATGTGCCATGTCTTTAGCTACAGAAATCTTTTGTAACTTGTTCTGCTTGGTTCCCCACTCCCAGCCTTTGCAGTCTTCTTTCAGATTAATCTTGGCCATCACTCCTCTGTGTGTTATAACTTGAAATCAAATCAAAATCTACAGTCTCTAGTTCTAAAGCCTCTAAGTCTCTCTGCAAAACTCCTACTACACTTTGGCACTCTATAAAACACTACTTTTCCTAGCCAAAAAAAACCTCTAAAAAACCTACAACAACTAAAAAAGCCCCTGAAATTCAAAAATGCTTAGACGAGAGAAACAACTGTATTTATTGCAGTGATCACAAATATCCAGCAACTGCAGAGCTTTCCAGCATTTTTAGTTGATTGGAAAGAAATGCAGTTACACTGCAATATGAGAAACCTCATAGACCTGGGCAATGTCTGTGAGAAAGGGACAAAGAATTATTTAAGAGTAGTTTTCAGAACTAAATTTCTGAACAATTTTTATAGCAACTAGGAAGTAAGGCCTATAAATTTCATATTCCACTGTTACTTTTTTTTAATTACTACTAAAGATACAGCAATAAAAAGCTGGAGGAGCAAATCACTGAATGCTTTAACAACAAACATTATTATTATTATTATTATTATTATTATTATTATTATTATTATTATTATTATTATTATTATTACTACTACTACTGATTATTACTGTGCTGCATTTGGGAGCTGTTAATAAGAGGCTGATTTCTTTTGAGAGCCTCACCCTTTATTGCAGCATTACAAGTTCGAGGATTTTTGAAGATTATGCTTGTCAGCCACTTTTCACACATGAAGTATTTTACATCAAAAACAGATTATAATTAGCTTTGTATCAGAAGTGATTTTTGCAGTACAGTTTCAAACTGGTGTATTAATTCCCTTTCTTATGCCAAAGAGAAAGAAGTACCATTCCTAGAGGTCTTTGGTTTTGAGAGGGTTTGAATATTTACACAGGGATAATGAAAAAATCCTTACTGTAATTCACTTGAAGGAGAGAAATCATGATGTTTCTGGTGCAACAGAACAATGTCTACAGTCTCTGTCTTTAGAAATGTTGCTGTTTTAGAGCAAAGAGAAGGAAGAAGCTTTGCTGGTGACTTAAGGGTTTCTTTGGGTGATAATTTTAAAGTCATGTTAATAACACTCTGATTTCTTCAGCACTGTGATTTCTAAAGGTGCTCAACCAAGAAAGCTATGATTTTGATTGTTATGTTTTTGTAATTTTGAAAATCCTATTAAGAGCTTCATAATTTTAATGAATTATTCTAGCCTTCTGTTTGGAGTCTCTGTGACTTCCCTACAAAACATGGCAACCAAAATATTGGACACCTCTATGTGTCAGTAAGCCACTCCTCTACAAGGCTTGCTCTTTTCTGGAAAGGAAAGGCCAGCTAGCCTGTTCACACTACTCTCAGCAGAAAAAAAAGACTTATTTCTTACCACATCAAATACCTTTCAGAGAAAGTGTGTGCACAATTCACCATCCACTCCAAAGGTGCTGATATTATGTATCATTTGGGCATAACTAATTAATTTCTCTGCTGCGCTCCTCTGCCTGAATTATTTTTAGTCTACCAAGCATTTATAATCCGTGATTTCACACTTTAAAAAAATGAAATCCTGTGACAGTTTAGATCTTATAATTTGGGATAAATGTCTTAATGTTCTAACATCCAGAGAAGTGAGACAGGACTTTGCAGGCAAAGCTCAGCAGAGGAATCCACATACTCCAATGGTACTGGCATCTGGTAGATAAAACATTTATGTATCAGCTCTCCTGCCCTAACTTGCCTATGTCAGAGACAGTTTACCACACTCGCTTGAAAAACAAAGTGTTTCAGTACTTGGTAATATCCCACTTGATAAATCTTTCCTGGTTTCTAAAGTAGCAATCCACGTTTTTAGCCTTCAGATGTGGAAAAATGTCTTCACTCTGACAAGAAGACAACATCATACAAGTTGTTTTTAGCTATACAACAACTTAGACCTGTCAGATTCCTTAAGGATTTTAAATTAGAATCTTGATTAATTTTTTATTATTTAGACTTCATGGCAGGTGAAGACTTAAATGATTTTAACAAGTAACAGCAAAGAAGTAATTTACTGTTGCATATTCAATGAAGGTTATTAGATAAAAAGACCTATGCTTTTAAATTTTCTAAAAATTTTCTAATCATCATGAGGAAATCTTCCTTGTCGTGTGGCTTATCCAGGAAGTGTTATCTTTCTGTATGCTTGTTTCATCTGAACATGTGAAATAACATGTACAGGGGTCTAATAGCCCCTGCTTTGGGGCCATACTTGATTGATAGTTAATAGGTGAAGATATACAGGATGTGAGTTGACTACATTTTCTGAATATATTTCCACTTTTTCATTCTTTTAGTTTTGTTTGAGGCTAAAAATGGGCAATAGGTGTTCAAATTAATACCTTGATGGGAAGCTGAAATAAAAACAGAAAGTCCATTAGTGTCACATGTTTAATTTTTCCTCAGATATGATCAGATAAGGACTTAGAAATCCAAGATGCCAGTGAATTTTCTTTATTTGTAAAAACAACAGTGAGAATGTAATGTCCAAGATCGAAGTTTAAGTGGAGCAAATGGAAGGCTTTCAGAGGTTATTGCAGTTTCTGATCTTTAAACAGATATTAACATTTCACATGATCTGCACATTAATTTGGAGTAATTTAAGCAGTTGGGTTACAGTCTATTTCTGGTTGTTTTTGGTTTTTTGTTTTTTTTTTGGTTGGTTTTCTGGTGGAAAGCAACTTTTACTGACCTTTGCAAAGCAAAGTCAGCCAGGCTGTAACCACTTCTAATGGACTTGGACTTCTGCAAGACTCTTGAGAAAGATTTCTTCTTTCAAACCCTAGCTCTCTCCCTTCTCAGGCTACTCAAATTCCTCACAAAGGGAGAAGTTTTATTTTTTTTTTTCAATCTTGGATGTGAATTCATTTCCCTCTGTAGCACCCCAGAACATTCTGTGTAGCCTCTACATTCTATTTCAGCTCATTAAAATTTGAGAGGCTCAGAATAACTCTTTTTTTATATTATTTGTTCTTGTAGTTCAATTCATCAATTTCATTATATGCACATTCCATACGAAGAAATGATAGCAACTTGTGCATTGCAACATTTACTGTTTTTCTTGTACAGGTACTTATCTTGTTACTGACAGTTTGTTAACATTAGACTTTATACCGTTTGAGAATTTCTTTATCATAATTTTTAAATTCAACATAGGAAAGAATATTTCTTAAATGTACGTAAGAGATGAAAACATTCTTTTGGAAGTATTACTTAGCTTTAAAAAGGCATAAAAAATATTTTAATAACTGGTTATACAGCTGAATGCAGGGGAAATTTTTATTCTGATCCCAAACAAACCTAACTGCTGACAAGCTCAGTGTAAGCATTACTTTTGTAGATACATTAATGAATAGACAATGAAAGTACTTTCTGAACTGCTCACTGTTTCATTAATATTCCATTCATCTTATCTACTGCAATTGTTTTAAGTTTTTAAAACCACATTCAGAGAGATGAATAGGAAGATTCCTATTGAAACATAAGATCTTTAAATAAGTGCAGAAAGAGTTTAAAGTCCATCTATTTTAGTAATAAATTCAATAGTTAAATCAAGCAACACAAAAATGTAATTACTATTAGTAAAATGGTTGGAAAAATATAACATAAATCAAAAACTAACCAACCATAGCTATTATAATTATCTCCAAGTGAATACAATCGTTTGGATATTTGATGTCTTTGTGATTCATATAATTTGCAGTGCCTGTTTTTCCAAGTACTTTATCTTTAAAAATGAATGCAGAGATGACCTCTCCCAGTAATTTAGTGAGAAAAAGGAGGTTCTCATGCAAATTGCTACCATGTATATAAAATTATGAAGTCTCCTGGCTTGAGACATATGGTTGTCTGACTATCTGAAATAATAATGACTCATCTGTTTATAATAATAAGCATCTGTTGCTGCTAACATAGCATTGAGGAGTAATCAAAATTCTCCTATTGCTCTATCAGTGTGAATTAATTAAATGCCAAGCTCCCTTCTGAAGAAGACTGAATGATACACTGCGCTAACAGGCCTGCTCAGAAAACAGTTTAAAGATACTCAGCAAGTACAACTTCTGGTATGTGCAGAACACAACCTCTGATTAGGCTGCACCCTTTAGCTATGATAGCAGATGGACCATTAGGACTTGATGAGCCTCAAAAAATGCATACAATGTCCCAATATAAAACAGATCATTATAGCTATTTTGGTGAATATAGACTATCCCTTCTTACCTACAAACCATGATTATTCAAATGAAGGGTAAAATCTACCCTAACACACTAGAAGAATGAGAGCTTTGAGAAGAAAACAGAAAGAAACTGTAAGGACCAGAATTTCTAGGGTGGAGAACCTATTTGTTTTAAGAGAATCTGGGATCAGATCAGAGCCTATGCATCAGTCTTTTTGGCTGTTACAATTAAGATAGATTTATATATATTTATAACTGTAATGCTATTGGTTGACTTTATGATGTTTATAGAAGAAACTAGAATTTTTCTTTGACATTATATTCAGATAACACTGTCACACAGAAGCACAGGTTAATTAGCTGGGTGGAACTCCCACCTCAGCATTTGAAGGAGAAATCAATTTTGTAGAAATATGAAAGAGATAGGTTAAATCAGAAATCTTTAAATGGGTATTACTAAAACCAAATTTAGGCCTCTGAGAACAATTATCCTCCTTTGTATGCAATAGCAGTTCAACAATACAGTATGAAAATGAAGAGGGGTCCATATTACAAATAGATCTGTCCAACAAAAAGTGGTTGGCTGTGTTTTTGTATCTGATTTTTCAGGGTTTATTTGAGATACCAATAAACATTCAGTTATTAGAATTTTTGAGCATATGCATGCAGGTACTAAAGCTAAAATAAGACTAAATGTTAATTTCAACTGAGCCACTAGGCCACTTTGCTGAAGATTAAACTTTATTAAACTTACTGAAAAGTATTTACTTTAATGTATCAGTTACAGTCTTTAGCATATCATACAAATCTGGGCATAAAGCACTGAAAAAGCCTACCAGCAGGACATGGTCATGGCCCCAAATCTCCCTGTGCTCAAGAAGTTCTTGTACAGTGGACTTAAGTGTGAAGTATAGCTTGCAGGTTGCCTTGCATAGAGTCAGGAGTTGGACTCAGTGATCCTCAAAAGTCCTTTCATTTTAGGATATTCTATGATTTTAAGTTGAAATTTTCTGCTTTTTAGTATAAAGTACAACTGTTTATAATCAAGTTTTATTTCATATTAAAACATAAATTACTCTTTTTTGTCTTTCTGTGACTTCTAAATCTTATTAATTACAATAGATGATACTTCCTTGAATGTATCTTTTAAACTGCTTTGTGAACTTGTGTTTAACATGTTTAGATAAATTTTAAAAATAAAGATGATTATAAATAAAATACCATGATATTTAAAAGCAAACTATCCTGGAAGGCAGACTTGCCCAGTATACTCTGCACTTATTTCCCAGATATATTTAATATCAGAGTAGATTTGCAATGTCTTCTTTAGTACCTTTTAATATATTTAATCAGGAAATAAACTAAGTTTTCACTTTAAAAGCTGTAATGAATTGATGTTTATAGAAATGGAGATGTTATACCTTCTGACATCAATTACAACTAGTCATCAGCAAGTGCCTGCCAAGTGTGCGCAAATGAGATGCTGACAACCGAAGAAGAAGCTGTAGGAATGGATCTCTCCTTCTATTGGATTATTCATATCTCAGTTAAGCTTCCTGTAAAGTAATTAAACAGTAAGGCATTCATCTAGAGGATAAATCATTCCTGCATAATAGCAAGATAGAGCAGAAGAAGAGAAAGGAGGGGGTGAATGCTAGATAAATGGTTTGATTTTTTTTTTTATTATGCATCAGGTGTTGAAAAGGATTATGTAAATGAGATGGAATAGAGATGAATGCTCTATTCTTATGTTGAATGACTTTCAGGACAGGACTTTCAGCAGTTAATGCAGCTGTTTATCACATCTGAAGGTCGCATGAAACATGGCTTTCAGAAGACTTCAGAATAAAATGCACTATATACACTAAAAATAAAAACATCCCCACCTTCATTTATGTTTTTTTAAATTCTAATGTTTCATGTAATGTCAAAGGAGAAATAATCATCATGGCAGCACTACTGAAATCAGAAAGTCATTCAATATCTGCCACATTTCTCTGCAACATAATGAGATTTTTTTATAAAATAGTCTGGGGGTAAAAATTAGATCAAGGAATTTTGGGGAGGGAGAAAAACATATGACAAAATAACAGTATATTTCAAGTAAATTTTCAAGATTATTTTTACCCTGTGAAAACTAATATCATCAGTACTTATTCCAAAGCATTCACCATAAGACTTCCACGCACACAAAGATGGACTACTTGCTAACATGAGAGACAGGTCAAAGCGGAATTCCTCTGTTGTTTCCATAAGCAGACACCACACACCTTTTGTAGCTTCTCTATACTGCACAACTATAATTTTCCTTATGAGCCAGATCTAAAGGTTAGGCCTTGTGCCCATTCTGATTTCAGTGCTGAAGCTTCCAACGGGGACAACCCGGAAGCAGAGAGGCTCTTACTGATAGAGTAGCTGGGTCAGGAGTAACAGGGCAAAATCCATTTCACTCATCACCAAAAGTAACTTTGCAATGTGTGAATCACACTATTCAACAATACAATAGAGCCCATAGAAACTTCATGGAATACTCAGGAGAGATGATAGGCCTTGCACCAAGTGCACTGAGCTGATTATCAGCTCCCAAGTAGGAAGACTGTCAATAAGAGAGGTATACCCTTTTTTTTTTTCAGCATTTTCTTAATGCTCTGCCAATGCTTGCCAATGCCAATGCCATGGCAAATATCTTGCAGGTAGGACGTGCTGATTAAGAAAAAGAAATAATTACCTTAGGGTTTTGCTTTTCCCTCATCTTACTGATTTCTAACAGCAGTGTCTACAGGTAAATTGTGTAAATTAAGATTTTCTTCCATTTTCTCTGGGATTGGCAATACTGAGAGAAACTCAGAGTAGGATTTGTTGGAAATATTTTGACGAACATCCCAGGCTGAACAGTTTCTCATTGGAAGAAAAAATGTTGCCAGTGAATAACAAACCGTGAGTGCTTCTTCTCCCTCACTGAAACATTCAGTCAGTCTTCTGTTGGAGAATCAGAACTATCCTTTATTTATTCACTTCTTCATGTATAAACAGTTTTGCCTACAATGAATACATATGCATTTCTAAAATAAGGTTTCTTTGAGGTTAAGGTGGTTTTATTTCAAAATAAATAAGTCAGTTTTGACATGCATTCAAACCTAAGACTTCTTTCCTAAGAATATTTCAATTTGTACTTTAAAAAAGCCCCAAAACTGATCGTTTTGATATTTTCCTAGGGTACTTTCTGTTGAATGTACATATAATTCTGCAGCTCTATATTTAGAAGACCTAAAGTTAGTGAACTAAAGGATTATAACATTCTGCTGTACCTGACCTAATCCTTTTAACAGGAAGTCATATTTTACTAAGCTTGTCTTGGAGGCTATTTCCTAGGGAATTGTTTTTTTAGTATTAGTATTAGTATTAGTATTAGTATTAGTATTAGTATTAGTATTAGTATTAGTACTAGCATTATGTTAAATAACACTTGCAATTACCTTAATTTTGATCACATAACAATGTTTACTACTTTCTTCATTCTGAAGGGGTTTTCCAAATAGCAGGCAATATTATGAATTGTGAAGTCAGCACGCTGTTTGATAAGTGTTTATGAATTTAGGGACAATATTTGCCCTGGGGTTACCCAAACATCAAGCTAACAAACTAAAAGTCAGAAAGAGTCACAAGATTCTGGTTGTGTCCACAAGCCTCAGCAAATAACTGTTTTGCCTGCTGTAGGCAAGTAATGTCATGTTTCAAATGCAGTACCCTGTTGAAGATGTAATTAACAAAAAAAAAAAAAAAAAAAAAAAAGGACAAAGCAAAAAAACCAAGCAGAAAAAGAGCCATTAACCCCCTGGGTCTTTACTAACTTCTTCACCTCTTTTTTTTAGCTGAAATATTATCCCTTTCTAAGTCATGTAATGAGGGACCCTTATTGTGCCACTCAATCTGTGTCTTGGAGAATGGTTAAGAAAGTGAGACAGTTAGTCCTTAAGGTCAAGAGAGGAAACTTTCACCTTCAAAGCCAGCATAAAACATTTACCACTTACTCAATCTTTGGGCTGATCAGCAATAAAATTTAGTTCTTCTGTCCAGCTGCAAGCTCAAATATATTTTCATGAAAGGTCTTCTCAAAGATATTTTCATCTTTCCACTGTAAACAGTAACTGGCCCTCTTTCTATGTATTCAGCTGTCTTGGGTATTGCTCAAGTCAGCCTCCATCAGACACCATTTTTTAAAATTAATATTTCTTTATAATATAGCCAATATTTTAAATCTAGCCAACACAATGAAATGTAACTTCTCTTGGTTGAAGACATTAGGTTTATTATTCTATCTAAAAGATCATAGAATAACCCAGGGAGGATGTGGTTTTAACTATTTTTAAATGCTGATAAGTAAAAGTTCATCTCAGCTGGAAGTAATCCATTCTTATTTTGATAACATCAGCTTTTGCATGCATCTGCCACATTCTGAAGTACATATTTTGTTTTCTAGGAAACTCCCCAATACTTCTAAGTGTAAGAAAACAAGTGAAAACATGTTACACTGCCACAGAGCTCAGGAGACTTATTTAAAGACTTCATTCCCACCAATGAAAACTGGCCTTTGAACACCAGACTGTTATGCTGTGGCTATGTCAGAGTAGTTGTGACAAATTTTAGCAGAGGAAGCTCTAGGCCCTCCTTTGAGGCATAGTAATATCTATCTCCTATTTTCCAAACGGCCCTATGTCCATGCAAAGAAACAGATACAGCACATGGAATTTGCACAATGAAAGGATAAGAGGCATTCACATTTTCATCGGATTTCCTGTTTTGGAGGGGCTGTTTCCCAGAGGAACATCTTCAGAAATTCCATACAAAGTACATGCAATATCATCTAATACTGAATGACTTGAACAGCGTAAGGAAAACTTATTCATATATTTCATAATGAAATTCATAGAATGATAGGGTAATTTGTGTTGAAAGGGACCTTAAAATCATCTAGATCCAATCCTCCCACGATGAGCAGGGATGTGTCGCATTAGGTCATGATGCTCAAAGCCTCATCCAACTTGGCCTTGAACAGTTCCAGGAACAGGGCATCCACAATTCCTCTGGGAAACTTCTTCCCATGTCCCACCACCTCACAATAAAGACTTTCCTACTAAGATCAAATCTAAATCTCTCCTCTTTTACTTTAAAACCTTCACCACTGTTCTATCACTCCTCTTTAAAAAAAAAAAAAAAAAACGCCCCTTTTTGGTACTGGAAGGCCTCTATGAGGTCTCCCTAGAACCCTCTCTTCTTCAGGCAGAACAATCCCAATTCTCTTAATCTGTCTTTACAGGACAGGAGAACCAACCCTTGGATCATCTTCGTGGCCTTCTTCTGGACTCATTCAAACAAATACACATCTTTCTTTTGTTGGGAATCCTGAAGCCGGATGCAGTACTAGAGTCGCAGAAATTACTCTCTCACCCTGCTGGTCACATTTCTTTTGCTGCAGCTCAGGATATAGTTGCTTTCCTGGGCTGTGAGCACAGAGTGTTACTGAATTCTCACTGCTTTTAAGAAAATAGTATATTTCCTTCCTTTCACTCCTGCTACAGATATCCCCGAGCTTATATTTAGCACAATAAAATTTTAATTATTTTTCATTTTTCACTGGTACTATTATATGAAGAATTTCATGGGGAAATATTTTCCCTTCATTGGACAAGAATGTGTTTCTGTGATGTTACTATAGTCTATTGATTGAGGAATTACTTCAATCAGAAAAAAATGGGGAAAATCTAAGGCAGAAACCCCAGAGGATTAAATCATTCAAGAAAATATTGGTATGGTAATGCTTTAGAGCCAAGTACTATGCACCCACTTAACAACTCTGGAAACCTTCCCAGTCCTTGTTGACCTCAGTTTGATTCCTGCCTTCTGCTTCCATCTGCAGCATAGCTTTCTCAGGGGGCAACTCCGACAGCTTTGTGTTGGACATTGAGCCAGCTGTGCTACAAGCAGCCTCAGAGCCTCTCAAGAACCCAGAGGTTTGGGTTCTGAATCTGACAAAAAACCTTCAGCACTTTCTACTCTATAGTGAAAAATCCAGGGTAGCTGCAGTGACCTGATTCTGCAACCCTTGACTGAAATGAAAGTATATTATGCTGAACTAGATAGCGAGCAGTCAGTACTCAAAGGATTTGTTGTGCCTGTACTGGTGCTGTATCAGGACCATGACAAGATGACTTTGCTAACAATGTTTCTTCACTGTAAATACCTAAAATTTATAAGTCTATTCCACCTCAACAGAGCCCAATTTCTGTCAGAATTACAAGTGTCTTATGAAAGCCTAGCACCTTCAGGCTATAATAGCTGGATGGAAAGGACATGATCTATAGTAGTTTCCACATTTCTCACTGAGAGGCCAAGCAAGGCCAGACTTCCATCTGAAGCTCCATTATGTGCACAGTTTAATTGAACAAGTAGCAGTATTTCTGCTGTGTGTTTTCTGACCCTCATTGCTATGTGTTTTTTTCCCAGGCTGAATAGTTTTTATTGACTTAGTGTTGTTTTGTCTAATGAATTTTCTTTTAAACTCCACTGAATATGATTTATCACCCTTATTCCTCTGCCATAAATTCTGTTTCAGGATGCTTACTCTACCAACAGATCAATTATTTTAAACATCAGGGAAAGGGTCTTCTCAGCAAATTTGTCCATCATACAGTAGAGCTGTCCTCTGCCTTTTCTTCCTCCTGTCACTGTCTATTCAATACCTTTATGTCTTGCTGTGCACACAGACCCCTTTGGAACGCACTTTTTAGAAACTGACTTTGAGGATATTTGGGGGGAATCCACATCTCCTAGTATTTACTGTGTAGTTGACATAGTTCACTAGATATAGATTGTCCTGGTTTGAAAGACAGGTATTTGCTAAGAAAGGCAGAAGTCTCTCTTTGAAATAGAGTGTAAACACCCTCCCCCACCAAATTATGATTTTGGAATTAAGGGGGCTCTCAGGCAAAAATATGGGGATAGGAATAACGGTTCTTTACTAGTATGTCTAACAAGACAAACAAGAACAACAACAGCTATGAAATTACCCACAAACAGAACAGTAACTCAGTTCCAGTCCCTTTCTGGCTGCAGGCACCTTTTCCCTGAGCTGCAGTTCCCGGTGCTGGGGGCGGGCAGGTCCCACAGAGCCGCAAGAGGGCTGGGGGTGATGGCAGAGCTGTCCCAGGGGGAGAGAGAGATGGAGAGAGCCCTCTGCTCACGGTGTGGGTCCTGATGCTCAGCAGAGTGCTGGATGGTGGCAGGTTACAGCGAGAAGGCAGCAGGGCAGGGTCTGACAGCAGTGAGGATGGCTCCTGGCGCTGGGATGGCAGGGATGGGGCTGAGGCGGCGATCGTCCTTCTCGTCCGAACTCCGCGGGGAAAATGGGCCAAGCCAGAGCCTTCCGTCTGCTCTTCTGGATGTTTGGATATTGAGGGGTTTCCCTCTTCCCTCCCCTCCCCCCTTCCCCCTGCCATTAGGGCCTAATGCCTTTGCATGACAATGGGGAAAATTCCACAGAGGGAAAAGGGAAAACCAACCCCCAACATTAGATATAGAGAGATAGAGAGATAGAGATGATAGATATAGAGACCATAAGGATATAGATATATATTAGATATAGATATAGATTAGATATAGTTTAGTATAGATAGAGATGATGTATATATAGAGATAGATAGATAGATAGATAGATAGATAGATAGACAGATAGATTAGAGAGATTAGATAGATAGATAGCACTGATAGTTTAAAAAGCCATCTGTAGATGGTTTAAGCCATTACACTTCAGAAAGGGTTGTCAATCTGGTTTGACTTACCAACTACATACCTAGAAACAAAGCAACAATCAAAACTCTGGCAAAGCTATGGTTTGAACTGTCATCTCCCTCATAAGCCCACTAAACTCAGGCTACAGTGCAGTTTATATTGTTTCTGTCATCTAAAACTACCGATATTTTAAATTGTCTTAAAATCAGCAATCAAGTAATTAGTCCTTTAATCTGTTCTTCCCAAGTTTTAGAGCTAAAAGTAGTCTGTATTGTAGGCAAAAAGATTTTTGTGGCCTTAGTCCAGGGAAGCTCTCATATGTGACTTGTGTTAAAAGCTAGAGCAAGGAAAATAATCCTGATGTTCCTGGTAATGACATATGACTGCATGAAAACGAACCTTATGACACATTAAAACTTTATGACACACTAAAACCTTATGGCACACTAAAATACTTTTTGCTCCCCCTTTTATATCAATATACCCTAAGAAGAAAATATAACATTAAGGCAGAGAAAACTGGTATTTTTTGCTTTAGTTTAATCACCAACTCTAAGCTGATTTTTGGTCTAAAACCTCTGCTAGGAATGAAATATCGCATTTAAGTCATATTACATAATAGAATTAACCAGGCATTTTTGTTATTCATCTTCAAAGAGAGTGTGTATTAAAAATTTTCAATCAGTAAAAACATTAACCACAAGATTTAATCAAGACTTACGTATTTTAATGGTACAAGTCATAGTGGATGTAAAATATATTTTCAGAATGTATCAGAACAAAGACAGGTAAATCTTATTTCCCATTAGTTTGATGAAGCAGGTGTGTTTAAGGAATACTAGATAAAAAGCATTTTACTAAAATAGCCTGACTTGACAAGACTTGCCTGCAAGATGCTGCCATTACACCAGTCCATTTTCTGTAAATCTTTAACACTGAAAATTGCCTCAGTTTTTCACTCTTTATACCTGAGAATCAAATAAGGACAATGGACACAAAACATGTAAGCAATAATTTTCACATAACTTCATCCAACTGACACAATTTCTGTTTGCAAAATTTATTTTGTCTGTCAGTCTTATGTGCTGCATGGCATATGTTCCAGAATCAGATGCAGACACAGTCATGAATTTGCTTTATTTCTTTGGCTTGTATGTGGATGGATTTCTTGTCCTCTGTTCAATAACTTTGTTGCAAGTGCCTGATGTAGACCACAGTGGCTGGGGATGTGACCCTGCATGTGACCCTGCAGTGTGTACTCAGGTATTATTCTTTCTGAAACAGGAACAACATAATGCTGCCCTAGGACTCCTCAGGAAGGACAACATGGTAGACAACACCAAGGAGCCCACTGAACCATAGCCCGATATGTAAATTATAATTACATTAAAACTTTGCTTCCACTTGGCTATAGAAGAATAAAGTATTTTGCTTTCATCTGGGTATCAGTGGTTAATAAGTTCAGATATATATTTTAGCTGTGTTTTCTGCTGCATCTTGACACATTCTGACATATATCATATGGTTCATTTTCACAGGAACATTTTAACTATTCTTCATATTTTTTCAGGCCTTAACTCCAAAACAGTTATTTTATTTTGCTTTACTTTATCTGCTGATAGATAACTTCACACTGTACCTGCAAGAAAAAAAAAAGAAAAAAAACTATAAAATCTGGTGTCCAACTCCTGAGCATACACTATAGACTGAATGACCCATTCACAAGAAGTACCCAGTTGTTTGCCACCTCCTATATGCAGTTGTATAGCATAGCTTCACAGACATCTTGTCAAAATATATTTTTTGCTGATATGAAATTATTTCATGTGAGAATAGATGAAAAAGAAATAAAAATACATTCAAGATCCTCAATTCATCACATTTAGGCAAAATATTATGTGGTTTTGATCAGTTCATGATCTAATCCTAGCCTCAGTAATGTTATATCAAGCCATAGTCTATAGAGAAAGGAACATGCTTTATAGACTGACAACATACACTGTGTTTATTGTGTTCTTAAGGAAAAGAGGGCTTAATGCTAATGTATGACCTAATTAACCCTAGAAGTGTTAATAAAACTTTATCTCTGTAATTTTACAGAGTTATTTCAGGCCTCAAATCCAAAAGATTGGATAAACTCCTCATAATCTCCCTGAACTAATTGAAGAATCCTATCTCTCATTCAAAATCCAAATACAGAGGAAGAATTTTCCCCACATCATGTTCCTTTCTGCAATCCTCAGTGATGATGGTTTAAAAAATACAGTAGCATTGGTTACATTACATGAGTAATATCTCTAGAAGATTAATTATTATTGAATAATTTATCTATCGCTTGGGTCAAACAAAGACACGTCTTCAAGAGTAGGGAAGCAAGAGTCTTTTCCCAACTATGCCCTTGCCTTCTTTGCATAATGTTTCCTTGTGCATGACAGATGCGTGTGCCTGGTTCTTTTGAGGAACTGATGCACCATTTAGCAAGATAGTTTCCCCTAGAAGCTGTCCAGAGTTGGCAAGAGTATCTGTCTACTGGTCTCTGTCTTATTCCTACTCACCTCACTATTTGTATCAGACTTCACCAAAAGATTCTACAGACCAATTTGACTGGGGAGTTGCTTGCAGATGTAACAGCAGAAGTGCACTAAAGCTGTGTCCCCAGAAGAGCAAGTCCTACAGACACCACCAGTACAGACATTGGCAAAAGATATCTACCCTGAAAGGTGTATTGGCCTACCCCAAAATCTGGCCACACACCTATTCCACCAGGCTCACACAACAGCTCTAGAACACCGCACATCTGTGCAACCCTCACCACAGGCAGAATTGACATTTCTGGTAGGCTGCAGCCAGAGAATCAAAGAAATTCCAATACTAAAAATTTGCATAGAGATGCAAGCTATTACAAAGCTATCCACCAGCACCTGATACATCAAGAAGATGTACAAATTGAGTAATCTTACGTGAGGTAGATCTTCAGCATGACAGAAGACTGATACAAGGAGCAGATACAAAAAAGAAACCTGTTTTGAGAGCCAAGAACTTTTATTTCCAAAATGATAAGGCTGTGGAATCCCTGAGCATTAACAACTACCAAGAGGAAACCCTTTCTCTTTAGAGACTGCATCTTTCTAACCCACAATAACATAAAAACAAACTAAAACTTCTAAGTTGACATGTTTATAATAGAAGAATGATCAACTCACCTACAGCTATGATTCACTACAGTATTCCAGTAGAATGATTATTATAGATTTTCTATGTGATACATCAGTTTTAAACATTAATCTGCTAATACATTTGAAACATCCCAATCTCTGCTGAGTACAGTATGACCAGATCAGGAGAGACAGCATGCATTATTGCAAGATTACAAACACTTTTAAATCAGTCATGCTGACTTTCCAGTGGTGAGCTTAAAAACAACTGAAAAATGAACTTTTCAGTGACTAGATTGCAACTGAAATTTAATTGTCCCTGGTGTTTATGTGACTAAAAACCACACCTTGTCAATGCACTGGTTTTGGTAGTGACGATAAACAGAATGCTTTTTCAACTTTGACAGTTACACCTCAGAGAAAGGATTGAAAACAAACTAGTTAAAAGAACCAAATATATCAGCTTCTGTTTTGAAAAAGAGAAGTATTTGATATGTCTCACGCAGATATATCTTCCAGGATGTGCAGTTTATTTTTTCCCAGTACTTTTAGGATATTGAAAATACAGTAACTAATTTATGAACTGAACTAGCATTAAATTTGCATTAAATTCTGCTGTTGCCTTGCCCCCCAAAATACCAATAACTCTTGGTGAACACCTTTCTGCACTGACACACATTGCTTAGTTCTTCAGCCTAAGGCATATTGGCACTTTAAATATCTGATGAAGTTAAATTATCAAATTATTAATTCAATTAATTATATTAAAAAAATATTGAAGTCAGTAACATACTCCCTTCATCCTTAAGAATAAAGCTAGAAAAGCAAAGAAAGCATCCTTGTAGAAAGTACTTTGGGAAGATGCAGTACACATGTTATGTTCTTTTGCTTTTTCATGTTAAAGCAAAAATTCTGTCTTAAATTGTGGTAATAGTTAATTTTAATGTCAGTTAATAACTTCAGACCAACATTACAAAAATATAACTTCATTACTTCCTGACAACATGTAGGAAAAGAGGAGTAGGAAGTGTTAGAAAACTAATTAAAATGAGATATACGGCATTTTATGATCATTGTGTCACACATGAACTGTACAAAGAAAAAATGCCAAGCTAGAGACTGTCAATTTAATGAGATCTAAGTATGGTGAATCTCTCTTATGATTTATAAAGTGTTGGGACAGGCCTGAAAGTATTGAAAATACTTCTACAACAGAAAGGATCTTTAAGCTAGAAATAACTTGCTGATTAATGCTCACAGGAGAATGAAGGGGGACTTCTAGAACACATGGAAAGAGGACCTTGAAAAGAGGGCCTCATGCTAGATTCACTTTGTCCAGCAGAAAAATGAGTAGAATTTTAATGGAATGAGATGTGAGGGAGAAAACAATTCTTTCTACAGAAGGAATTAAAAAAGACTGGTTTTCATCACAATTTCTGTTTCCACATCCTTCCAGACAGTTTGAGTCATATTCCAGCTAAATGGGGAAAGACATTAAGACATTATTGCTTGTTTAAAAATAAGATAGCTTGAAGATTTTAGCCTCTCTTTTTTTTGTTAACTCAGAAAAATATAATAAGTATTACATGTAATATTATCAATAATACTATTATTATAATAATATTATAAATAATATAAATAATAAGTATTATAATTTCTGGGATTCCTCACAGTGTTGCAGCTAATTTCTTTGTCCCTACATACAATAGGAATTTTGTGAAGTCTGGATTGCAGGTAAATTTGGGGATTAGTAGAAATGCAGTCTATAATGGAAACAATGGGAAAGCTCCTATTTGTGTGCTTAGCACACAAATACTCTTAATTAGTAAGTCATCTACTTAGTTTTATCTAATTTCAACTCTTATCTAAATTCAACAGAACAATAGTTTCTTTTATAATTTAAAAAGAAGAAAAATCTCATGGATTGATTTCTAACACTACCTCTCCTTAAGGAAACAGAAAGTAAAGAACCCACATTTTCACAAAGTCCAACCCACATCTCCATAACTACCAGTGAAGTATAGACAAACACACACTATTGAAGTAAAGCCATACATCCTTACTAACATATGTATCTAAAAAAAGCTGAGAAGAAAATGAGAGGACCAGAAAGGCAGTCTTGACTTACCTTTAGGAATCTACCAGAAGCAGCTCCAAACATACAGAAGGCTTATACAGAATGGTGGAAAAATTAATACCAGTAGAGACCAGATAATAAATGTTATGAGTTTCATCAGCTTCTGGTCAAAGCATCCCTCTTTCTCTTCCAAGCCTTGGTAGATGATTTTGTAGAGGTATCAAAATGCCGGTGCCTGAAAAACTTTTAAGTATCTTTGAGAGCTCAATTCACTGGGTTTGTTTGTTTCTTTTTTCCTTAAAAATAAAAAAGAAGATCAAGTTATATTGCTGTTATCACAGCTGTCACGTGAGGTTCAGATCTTGTAACAAGAGCTCCTGACCTCTGTAGTTTTGTTGGCCCGCCATCAATTACAACACAGTGCAAAATGGAGATTGAAGGCAAGCCCTCAGAATGAAGGTAGAATGAAGATCCTAAAAATTGTAGATCCTTTGCTTTATGCCTCTCAGGTGTCTGTTAAGTAGACCCAAAGCTCTGGGGAATAATGAACTTTCTAAAACATCATCTCATTTACGTGATAGAAACTTATAACCTGCATTTTTAGCAGTGCTTGTCTAATGGAGAAAAGCACCCAGAGCCATTGCTATTTTAGGTGACATCACCTGAACAAGCTAGGCTGGAAATCCCCAACTCTAGCAGACATATAGCAGAGAATAACAGGAAAACTTTCTAAATCACTGGCAAACACATCACCCAGACAAACACATTAATTATTTTCCCAATGTAAGGTGTGTCTCTCCAAATTTTCTATTCATAATTGCATTTCCTTCGGAGAATGGCTTTAGACTAGAAAAAACAATTGCCTTCTGATCTACAGTATTAAGAATCATGGAACAACATAAACTAAAGCAATGTGAAATGGGGATTATGCATTTATACAAAGACATACTGATAATTTCACTGAGATAAAAAATAAATTCAATATTGCCTAAAATGCATTTGTATTTTTTCCAGAGTTATACCAGATTTGACACTTTAAATTATAAAATCATAATAAATTATCTTAAAACAAACTCAAACATGAAATAACTGTCTTCAATCAACTCACAAAACTGCTAACGCTTTATGTCTTTTCATATTCCAAACCTAGTCCAAACCTTCCAGTGTTATTAGCACTAGCCAATCTGCAGACAGGGTTACTTATCTAGTAAAACCATGAGTATGAAGTGTGCTGGTTATGCATTGAAGGCACCTGGGGAGGAGGGTATACTTGGAAGATTTTCCTCCCTGAGAACTTCCTCTGTGAACTGATGGGACCAATTGGAGACTGGTTTAGCTGCTGACAGCCTGAGAAAACAATTGGACAAGTTAGTTTGCACTGTGAATCCACATTTTTGAAGCAGGTAAACTCCAGGGGAAGCCCTCTCGTTCATTTCCATTCTCTCACAAGATAACACCGACCTGGCCCGGGCCCCTCTCATGCGGCCTGGGCAGGGCTGCTCTCAGGAGGCTGCTGGGCCCCGTTTCCAACCAGGAGCCCCGATAGCCAGGGGGAGGAGAGGCCCCTTGCTAAGATCCCAGCCCTATCCCCTCCCCAGGTGTGGCCGTGGCTCTGCAGGGCCCTGCCCTGCCCTGCTGCTGGCTCGGAGCAGCCCTGGGGTGGCCGAGCCCTCCAAGCCGCAGCTGGGCCCCATTTTGGGGGAGCCCCCCATGCCCTTGCTTGCTGGGTAAGGCAGAATGAGGACACGCTACCCGTGGCTGGAGATGGGTGCAGTCAGTGCCAGAGGACAGCCTTGAAGTCAGAGGATTGTTACCACTTTTTTCGCCCTGGCTGGACTTTGCAGTTTTCGTCCTGCCCCTCCAGCGTGGCCTGGGCAGCCTGAGCTCCTGACACAGCTCCAGCATGGTCTGACCCAGCCCCTGAAATTTCTGTGTGAAATTTAAACCTTTCCAAAGCACAGGTAAGTCTTACAGACCTTCAAACCTCCCTTGAGTGAGAGGAAAAAAGAACAGAGAGGCTACACCGAAGTCAATGAAGAAGGAGCCAAGTTTTAGATAGAAGGAGAATGTGGAGACGCCGTGAAGGTTGGCTGAAAATCTTGTTGTAAGTTATAGGGAGTGACTGTACTACACTAAGAATTCCTATAAATCATGGAAAAAGACAAGGGTGGGGGGTTTGAAGTGTTAGGAAGATCCTTTACCCTGAGGGAAAAAGGGGATCTCTGTTCCTGGGAATGAAGTATGAACAGAGAAAAGAGAGATGAAGAGAACTTTTGCATTTGAATAGTTCATTCTTAAAAGTAAACACCCCATGAGTTTAACATGGCCCATAAACAGTTTGGGAAAGCTGTGAAGATGGGAGGATATTAGTGGAAAATAATGCCATGAGAGAACTTTTTTCTTCCTGTGGAAAAAAATCCCTAAAGCTGAACAAGAAGAAACTCTGTTCCCAAAAGTGAACTGAGAAAGGTTATTTAAGTCAGTAACTGGCACAAGTGTTTCTGTATGTTGTTGTTAAGAAGGTGTGGGAGGGGGGAGGAGGGGGTGGTCTGAAGGTTTTATTCTGAATTTATTATTACCTTTGTGTTGTTAATAAAGTTTTCCTTTACACCCTTTTACCTGCCTTGCTTTTGCTCCTAAGTCTATCTCACAACAAAGAAAAAAAAATTAGTATATTGAACTTGGTGAACCTAAACTATATATAACATTTATTGGTGTGTTGGCCAGGAAATTTGAACTAAACCAAGACATAGTGTATGAGATAAGAATTATTAATAAAAGCTGAGAATTTCAGTTTGTCCATCCTTCACCATACAAGAACACTGACTCGAGACTACATTTCTCTAAGAAAAAGTCCAGATTTGGGTTTGGGACCAAGTTAATGGTCCTATTTGTAAAGCAATTGTCATTATTTTGCAGTCAGTCACTAAAACTTGTGTTTGTAACATGTTTGGGCATGCAGTGACCACCTCCACTGGCAACACAGCAGCTGCCATGCTGCAAGCACTCCTAGAGGTCAGGTTCCATCACCCAAAAGCCTCCAACCAATTCAAATCACACTTCAAAAAAATGCAGGCTGGGATATAATGATTTGCTTTGCATGTTTTGAAAGCTACCTCCTGCCCCTTGGCACTTCAGCTATGCCTCTGACAGGTCACCAATAGTTTTTGTGAGAACACACAGTCATCCAGATCAATAAAGTCAACAGTAAGACTTAAAAGAAAGAAAAAATAAAAATGTGTGTGAGTTTTCACATTATCAATTTGCTGTATTTTAATTTAACCAGGTCCTCATACACATTTCTAACTAGGAATGGAGGTAAGACAAAAACAAAAAAAAATTCCTTGCCATGGCTCCTGAGTCTCACTTAGATCTCAGTTTTCAACACTCTGCTTTTATAAAACCACGTAATAAAACATTTAACAATAATATGAATTCTGATTAAACAAAATGTTCTTTATGTTGTAACACGTAAAATGAGATTGTTTGGGATTAAAGCAATTTTACTTATAGAATATTAGAACTTAATTATGTAGTTTTAAGTTTAATTGAAAACCCAACACCAGCCCAAAGGTTGGCACAGGTGAACTAATAAATTAACTCTGTTAACATAAATGACTAAGCAGGGGAGTAAACAAAGGTTTACCTTTAAGATAAGGCTTGAGACCCTGGAGGCCCCAAAGCCTGTCCCAAGATGAAAGATAAGAGTAATTAATGGCCTGCCCATGTGAACATGGAAGAAGAATCCAGTGAGGTGTTAGAAGACCCCTGACATTAATCTAGCCTGTTGGACCAAGAGGTGCTTTCAGGGTGCATGTAGAGCATGTGAGAATTGGGTGCAGAGACTGCAGGGGTATAAAGGTCCAGGGATTCCCTTGTTCAGGTTCCCCCTCAGGAGGCACCCACATCAAGCTGAAATAAAACTGACTCTGCATCAGAATTAAGCACCCGCAATCTTCTTCAACAAATAGCAGTAATTAAGAACACTTGTCCCTATTTGGCATACAATCACAATGCTTTTATACAAGGAGAATCATTAGTCAGCATATCTTATATTTAAAAAAAAAGAACAAAATATATGGTTAAAAATATAAGAAATGTTTCTTAAATGCAAAACAAATTCTGCCTAAAGTCAGAAATATATACAAAACAATGAGCAACATAAAGATGCATTTTTACAGCAAATTGTGCCAAGAAAACTATAAAGTAGAGAGAATCAGAGGAATAATACTCACATTTTCCACATAAAACAGTGATATGCATATGTCCAATGGACATTTAAATATCTACTTGAGAAAACAAACTGAAGAGGGTGAAGAAAAATTCTTAATTTTACTCTAGTGCTTTGAATGCTGACTAAATTTTGCTGTCATGCGTCAGGTCTCAGATCTCCAGTGGATTGTTTTGTACTTTGTTTTAAGGGAAACATCTCTCTCTTACTTCCACAAGGAAATGTTAAATCAGTTTATCTTATTTTCATTATATTTTGCATAGAAGGCCCAAATCAGAATTCTTTTCTTGCTGATGTTTACTTTTTATCAAATTTTATTTGTTTTCTATGTAAATAGCCAAAGGATAATTTAAAATATTTTACCTGGGGAACCCAGATAAAACAGATAGAGTGTTAAAAAACTATGTTTTTCATAAAATTAACCATCTTAAAATGAAAGCTACGCCACAGCCTATTTAGTACCTTTGAGGACAAAGGTAAATATCGTTAAAATAACTTTTATATCTGTGTTGGGGGTTGGTTCTTTCCCTTTTCCCTCTGTGGAATTTTCTCCATTGCCATGCTAAGATACCTGTTGACTGGGCCCTGGTGACAAAGGGGGGGGGGGAGGGGAGACAGGGAGGGAAACCCCTCAATATCCAAATATCCAGAAGAGGAAGCGGAAGGCTGGGCCTCGCC
The DNA here is from genome assembly GCF_963662255.1 of Cinclus cinclus. NCBI lineage: Eukaryota > Metazoa > Chordata > Aves > Passeriformes > Cinclidae > Cinclus > Cinclus cinclus. The sequence continues at coordinate 42,228,693 of NC_085084.1, read as the reverse complement.
CCATTTTCCCCGCGGAGTTCGGACGAGAAGGACGATCGCCGCCTCAGATCCATTCCTGCCATCCAGCATCAGGAGCCATCCTCACTGCTGTCGGACCCTGCCCTGCAGCCTTCTCGCTGTAACCTGCCACCATCCAGCACTCTGCTGAGCACCAGGACCCACACCGTGAGCAGAGGGCTCTCTCTCCATCTCTCTCTCTCCCCCTGGGACAGCTCTGCCATCACCCCCAGCCCTCCTGCAGCTCTGTGGGACCTGCCCGCCCCCAGCACCGGGAACTGCAGCTCAGGGAAAAGGTGCCTGCAGCCAGAAAGGACTGGGACTGAGTTACTGTTCTGTCTGTGGATAATTTCATAGCTGTTGTTGTTCTAGTTTGTCTTATTAGTTATACTAGTAAAGAACTGTTATTCCTATCCCCATATCTTTTCCTTAATTTCAGAGCTCCCTTAATTTCAGAATCATAACAATCTGCAGGAAGGAAGGATCATTTCCTTAGCAAACACCTGTCTTTCAAACCAAGACAGATTTTGGCGCCCAACGTGAGGCCCGAGGGCAATGAGAGGAAAGGGTGAAAAAGGAGTAACAGTTCCTGAGTTACCTCAGTTTTGTGTTAGGTGGCATCATGTTGTCCAGCTTACCGAGGTTTGGGCTCCATGTGGCCACAGCTTTATCTCTCCCATTTGCAATCCCTTACTTGAACATGGGTCCTATAACTCAGGCGGCTGTAACTATTATCCAGTTCATTTTGTGGGCTGATAACGTGAGAAATTCATGGATTTTTAACTTCCTCTGGATGTGGGCACATGGATTCAGGGCTATCACACTCTAACTGTATGTTTTTGGGGTTACTTTAATAATGGTACATACTGTGAGGATATGACACCAGGAAAAATTTTGTCCCAAACCCTTAAACAATTTTTTGGGTCTGCTCCACCAGCTTTTGAGGGGTTCAAATCTCTTCTAAGTAGTAATGATATCATACAGTGGCTGACATTGCTAATAGGCCTTGTAAACCTGTACTATTTAACATTCCGAGATGAGGGGAGATTGACTTGGATGACAACCCTGATACGTCTCCCAAGAAGTAGGGATTCTGCCCCAGAGCCTGGCTCTGCGCCAGAGACTAAGGATTCTGCCCCAGAGACTAAGGATGTTGCCCCTGAGCCTGACTCTGCCCCAGAGCTCACCTCAGAAAGGAACCATCCAGAGTGGGTGGGGTTTCTAGTGAAGGAGATGGGCCAGATGCTGAAGGAGTACCTTTCCCCAGCTCTTGAGAAACTCTCCCCCTGCCTTAAAGAGGGAGAACCTGATGGTGCAGCAGTGGAACCCACAAATGTTACATCTCGCCAGGTTCCAGCTGAACTGCAAGGGCACTCACAGCCAGCAGCAGTTGCCCCCGTGGAGACTAGAAAGTCTAAGGTGAAAACAAAGCACCTGGATAATAAGGATCAGAAAGCAGGGCCCTCACAACCAGCAGGGGAGCCAGAGGTTGAGACCGTCACGGAGTCCCTGTCATACGAGAGTCTCCGTAATCTGCGTAAAGACGTTGTACAAAGGGGCTGTGAGGCTTTTACAATGTGGTTACTGCAGGTCTGGGACCTTATGGGTACAGGTGTGCAACTGGATGGTACTGAGGCAAGGAATTTGGGACCCCTGACCCAGGACTCAGGTGTGGATCACATATTCGTAAAGGAACCAGGCCCCCTTTCCCTCTGGAAGCGGCTTGTAATGAGTGTAAGAGAGAGGTTTGTCCATAGAGAGAGAATGCAGGAGCACCACCATAGAATGCGCTGGAAGACCGCTGAGAAGGGGATCCAACAGCTGAGAGAAGTGGCAGTACTGGAGGTACTCTTTGGGAGGGGTGGACAACATGACAATGACCCCGACAAGGTCAGGTGCACAGGGCAGATGTTGTGGAATCTGGCACACCTGGGGCCATCTCAATACACCATATTCATTGCAGCCATTAATGCTGACAACAACCACGAGACAGTGGGTTCTGTTGCCAATAAGCTCAGAAATTTTGAGAGTATAATGAATGACTCAATGCAGGCTCAGGTCTCTGCCATGATTAGGGTACTCAGAGAGGAGTTCAAGGAGGAGATAAGAGGGGTGAGGGAGGAGATGAGGAAGGTCAATGCAGCACCAGTGTGAGTCACAGATGCCAGAGTTAGAGCCCAACGTCCCCCAGTTAGGGAGAGAGCGTACACCCCATGAGCTGACCTGTGGTTCTTTCTGCGTGACCATGGGGAAGACATGAGGAGGTGGGATGGGAAACCCACTTCTGCCCTGGCAGCACGGGTGCATCAACTCAGGGAGGGAAACGCTAACCAAGGGAGCTCCACTAAAGTGAAGGTAACCTCAACTTCCCATAACCAAGATGCAGGGTATTACAAAAGGGAGGATGATTTGTCAGATCCCCTTGAGGGAACCTCCAGTATGTATGCCCAGGAAGGAAATAATAACCAGTGCTGGAGGGGCCCTGCCTCTAGCCAGGGAGAAGCACGGGAAAACCGGGTCTTTTGGATGGTGTGGATCTGATGGCCTGGCACATCAGAGCCACAAAAACATAGGGCATTAGTTGATACGGGTTCACAGTGCACCCTAATGCCATCAGAACATGTGGGGGAAGAACCTGTTTCTATTGCTGGGGTGACAGGGGGATCACAGGAATTGACTTTGCTGGAGGCTGAGGTGAGCCTGACTGGGAAGGAGGGGCAGAAGCATCCAATTGTGACTGGCCCAGAGGCACCGTGTATTCTAGGCATAGACTTCCTCAGGAATGGCTATTCCAAAGTCCCAAAGAGTCTCAGGTGGGCTTTTGGAATAGCTGCTGTAGAGGCAGAAACCATTAAGCAATTGAACACCGTGCTTGGACTGTCAGAGAACCCATCTGCAGTGGGACTCCTGAAGGTGAACAAGCAGCAAGTGCCAATTGCCACCTCAACAGTTCACCACAGGCAGTACAGGACAAATCGAGATGCCGTGATCCCCATCCACAAGATGATCCATGAGCTGGAGGGCCAAGGGGTGGTCAGCAAAACCCACTCACCCTTCAACAGCCCCATCTGGCCTGTGCACAAGTCTGACGGAGAATGGAGATTGACTGTGGACTATCGTGCATTGAATGAAGTGACTCCACCGCTGAGCGCTGCCGTGCCGGACATGCTGGAACTCCAGTACGAGCTGGAGTCCAAGGCAGCAAAGTGGTACGCCACCACTGACATTGCCAAAGCATTTTTCCCCATTCCTCTGGCAGCAGAGTGCAGGCCTCAGTTTGCTTTCACCTGGAGGGGCGTGCAGTACACCTGGAACCAACTGCCCCAGGGGTGGAAACACAGCCCCACCATCTGCCATGGACTGATCCAGGCTCCACTGGAAAAGGGTGAAGCTCCAGAACATCTGCAATACATCGATGACATCATTGTGTGGGGGAACACAGCAATGGAAATATTTGAGAAAGGAGAGAAGATCATCCAGATTCTGCTGGGAGCTGGTTTTGCCATCAAGAGGAACAAAGTCAAAGGTCCTGCCCGAGAGATCCAGTTCCTGGGAGTAAAGTGGCAAGACGGGTGGCGCCAAATCCCCACTGAGGTCATCAATAATATCACCGCGATGTCTCCACCAACCAACAAGAAGGAAACACAAGCTTTCCTAGGTGCCATAGGCTTTTGGAGAATGCACATTCCTGAGTACAGCCAGATCGTGAGCCCTCTCTACCTGGTGACCCAGAAGAAGAATGAATTCCACTGGGGCCCTGAGCAGCAGCAAGCCTTTGCCCAGATCAAGCAGCAGATCGCTCATGCTGTAGCCCTTGGCCCAGTCAGGACAGGACCAGAGGTGAAGAATGTGCTCTACTCTGCAGCCGGGAACAAGGGCTTGTCCTGGAGCCTTTGGCAGAAGGTACCTGGTGAGACCCGAGGCCGACCTCTGGGATTCTGGAGCTGAAGTTACAGAGGGTCTGAAGCCAATTACACCCCAACAGAGAAGGAGATCTTGGCTGCTTATGAAGGAGTTCAAGCTGCCTCAGAGGTGATTGGCACAGAAGCACAGCTCCTCCTGGCACCCCAACTACCAGTGCTGGGATGGATGTTTAAAGGGAAGGTCCCCTCTACCCACCACTCCCACCGATGCCACATGGAGCAAGTGGATTGCCCTCATCACACAGCACGCCCGTATCGGAAACCCAAATTGCCCTGGGATTTTGGAAATAATTACAAACTGGCCAGAAGGTGAAAGTTTTGGTCTTGCCGATGAAGAGGAGCAAGAACAAGTGACCCGGGCTGATGAAGCCCCGCCATACAACCAACTGCCAGCAGATGAAACTTGCTACGCTCTTTTCACTGACGGTTCCTGTCGCATCGTGGGGATGAACCGGAAGTGGAAAGCAGCCGTATGGAGCCCCACACGACAAGTTGCACAAGCTACTGAAGGAGAAGGTGGATCAAGTCAACCTGCTGAACTCAAAGCTGTTCAGCTGGCCCTGGACATTGCTGAAAGAGAGAAGTGGCCAAAGCTCAACCTTTACACTGATTCATGGATGGTAGCCAATGCTCTGTGGGGTTGGCTGGAAAGATTGGAAAAAAGCTAACTGGCAACGTAGGGGAAAACCAATCTGGGCTGCTGATGAGTGGAAAGACATTGCCAGATGGGTAGAGAAGCTACTTGTAAAGGTCCGTCATGTAGATGCCCATGTTCCCAAGAGTTGGGCTAATGAGGAGCACCAACACAATGAGCAAGTAGATCAGGCTGCAAGGATAGAGGTGTCACAGATAGACTTAGACTGGCAACACAAGGGAGAGTTGTTCCTGGCTCGATGGGCCCACGATGCCTCAGGTCACCAAGGCAGAGATGCTACCTATAAGTGGGCACGAGCCCGAGGGGTGGATCTCACCATGGACAGTATTTCCCAGGTTATCCATGACTGTGAGACGTGTGCTGCCATCAAGCAAGGCAAGCGAGTGAAGCCCCTCTGGTATGGGGGGCGGTGGTCCAAATAGAAGTATGGGGAGGCCTGGCAGATTGACTACATCACACTGCCTCAGACACGCCAAGGCAAGCACTACGTGCTGACCATGGTGGAAGCCACCACTGGATGGTTGGAGACCTACCCTGTGCCTCATGCCACTGCCCGCAACACCATCCTGGGCCTGGAAAAGCAAGTCCTTTGGAGACATGGTACCCCTGAGAGAATTGAGTCAGACAATGGGACTCATTTCAAGAACAGCCTCATAAACACCTGGGCCAGAGAACACGGCATCGAGTGGGTGTACCACATTCCTTATCACGCACCAGCGGCTGGGAAAGTGGAAGGGTGCAATGGACTGCTTAAAACCACCTTGAAGGCACTGGGTGGGGGGACTTTCAAGAGCTGGGAGATTAATCTACCAAAGGCCACATGGTTAGTGAACACCCGAGGTTCCACTAACCGAGCAGGCCCTGTCCAGTCTGAGCCCTTGAGAACACCAGATGGGGACAAGGTTCCAGTGGTGCACATGAGGAAAAACTGTTTGGGTGAACTCTGCCTCCAGCAAAGACAATCCAATTCGTGGCGTGGTTTTCACTCAAGGGCCGGGTTGTACCTGGTAGGTGATGCAAAGGGATGGAAAGACCCAATGCATACCCCAAGGAGACCTTGTTTTAGGGTGAACTACCTATGATACTGTGCCTGTATCTGTAACTGTATGGATGTCTATAATTTGAAGATTTTAATTTGATTTAGCATGATGGTAGGAGAAAATTTGGGGTGGATAATGTTGGGGGTTGGTTCTCTCCCTTTTCCCTCTGTGGAATTTTCTCCATTGTCATGCTAAGATACCTGTTGACTGGGCCCTGGTGACAAGGCGGGGGGGGGGGGGGGGGCGGGGGGAGACAGGGAGGGAAACCCCTCAATATCCAAATATCCAGAAGAGGAAGCGGAAGGCTGGGCCTCGCCCCATTTCCCCCACAGAGTTTGGAGGAGAAGGACGATCGCTACCTCTGATCCATTCGCTGCCATCCCAGTGCCAGGAGCCATCCTCACTGCTGTCGGACCCTGCCCTGCAGCCTTCTCGCTGTAACCTGCCACCATCCAGCACTCTGCTGAGCACCAGGACCCACACCGTGAGCAGAGGGCTCTCTCCATCTCTCTCTCTCCCCCTGGGACAGCTCTGCCATCAGCCCCAGCCCTCCTGCAGCTCTGCGGGACCTGCCCGCCCCCAGCACCGGGAACTGCAGCTCAGGGAAAAGGTGCCTGCAGCCAGAAAGGACTGGGACTGAGTTACTGTTCTGTTTGTGGGTAATTTCATAGCTGTTGTTGTTCTTGTTTGTCTTGTTAGATATACTAGTAAAGAACTGTTCTTCCTATCCCCATATCTTTGCCTGAGAGCTCCCTTAATTTCAGAATCATAATAATCTGTAGGAAGGAAGGATCATTTCCTTAGCAAACACCTGTCTTTCAAACCAAGACCATCTGGGACTGTAATAATTAAACTATCTATTCTCTTGTTTTTCGTATCTCTTAAATGCATAGAGTTGTTAGTGAAGAAGTTGAAAAAACTCCCCTTCTTTTAAAATATACATAGATAGATAGATAGATAGATAGATAGATAGATAGATAATGCATATGCACATTAGAACTTATTAGAATATATCCTAATTTGTAATCCTAATCCTAGTTCATAATTCATAATCCTAATCCTAGTTCCTAATTCATAATCCTGTTTCCTCTTGGTTTCAATATGATTACTGTTGAAGGTAGCAGAAAACAAAAGAAAGAAAAAGAAAAGACGAATTGAGGAAGAGAAGAGGAAAAAGAAAGACAAAGAAAAGGCAAAACCCAAACAACAGACACCAAAGCAAAATTCATTAAAAAGGTGATGATTGTCTCTGTCAATTAAAGAGTTTGCATAATTTTGCCTTATTGTGAATATTTCCCGCTCAACTCCATATGCAGATATGTACAACAACACCCATTATGTAAAATAAATAATGCAAATAATGCACTTAAAAAATTCTAAATACTTGATGCTGAATTTTATTTCTTACTGAGAATACAAAAGAATTGTTATCTCAATATAGCCACCAGTTTGATCTAAATTTACATACTGTTTTAGTTTAAAATCTCTCCTCTCCTCTCCTCTCCTCTCCTCTCCTCTCCTCTCCTCTCCTCTCCTCTCCTCTCCTCTCCTCTCCTCTCCTCTCCTCTCCTCTCCTCTCCTCTCCTCTCCTCTCCTCTCCTCTCCTCTCCTCTCCTCTCCTCTCCTCTCCTCTCCTCTCCTCTCCTCTCCTCTCCTCTCCTCTCCTCTCCTCTCCTCTCCTCTCCTCTCCTCTCCTCTCCTCTCCTCTCCTCTCCTCTCCTCTCCTCTCCTCTCCTCTCCTCTTTTTTCAGTTTCAAGAGGTGTGATATACTCCTCCATACAAATACATTGGGTAAGTTTGCAAAATTTGAATAGACATAGTTTTCAACTTCAGTGCTTGGTCCTTGCTGCTGTTACTCACTTTGAAATTTGCATTTTTGTAATTAATATTTTTAGGCCAAAGATCAGTGCTGTGTGAAAGACAGGTAACATCAGAATGAAGATTTCTTAAAAACATTATTTCAGGGTTTGTTCTCTAACCTGAGAACTATAGCCTAATTATACAGTGTAGTCCATAGATGTGCTTTTCTCATGCGTATTAAGACACCATTATAATACTATTTCAGTCTGTTGTCTTGAGGGATGTGTTCTCTGCTTGGTGCTATCACAAGTTAGGAGTGATAAATACAGGTCTGGATTACTTGTGCTTAAACTCCTTGCAGAGTAGAACATGCCACTTCTACTTATGCCAAATGCAGTCCTCTTGGATGAGAGATTTATTTGCTGCTTCATGACCACAGGGACAAACAAGGCCAAAATTAAATAGAACAGCAAAAGTCCTTTGTGCCAGGTGTTTATTTCATGTCCTTTAAACTAAAAAAAAAAGAAAAAAATACAAACAGTTTGCTTTTTCTGTAATCATGATATCTTCATTCTCTTTTGTCATCTCTCTATTGAAATGAAGATCCACTGCATCACTTACTGGAATACATCTTAACTGAAATAATGGACAACTTTCCCAGTAAGTGTTCCCTTCAACTGACTTAAGTGGGAAGTCGCCATTGGAAACACAGCTCATAGCAGAACATCAAATGTGTGGATACACAGTCAGGTAAGCACTGTAGCAAGATTAAGCTTCAAATAGATGCTTAAGTACTTGCTTCAACCTTAAATTAAGACGTTCAGAATTGAATCCTAAGCAGATACATTTCAGAAAAGCTAGTTTTATCAGAGATAACTACAATAAATAGACTTAGTCTAGAGGAAGTGATGTTACTGGTCACAAATCCTTGATGATGCAAAATGTTCTGTCCACCTTTCTCATAAGCAGCCACAAGTGTTGAAAAGCCACATACCATATTTTGGGGTTGGGCATTTTGTATGATGAAAGAGAAAATGAAACTTGTTCCTTGCTGTTCTCCCATATCACTCAACAGAATGGTCAGATTTTGCCCGTGCTGTGCAGAAAACACCCACAATATAATTTATTATATCTTCTAGCTGTCTGGAGCTAGCAATGTGAAGATTTCATATAATTTTCACACCCAATACTCTGTTTTTCAAAGAGAAAGAAATGTACATGTGTACAAAGAAGGATGTCTTAATTTATTCCATGTAAGAGTTTCCTTTTTCCAAATGAGGCTTTCTGATTGTATTCTGGCCTTCTGTTCTCATGCTATTTCATTGGAAAAAGAACTGTTTGCACTGGAAAAATACACAGGATTGAAATTGGAAAAGTACAAAGGATTGGTAGTACTCTAATTCTCCTTAAAATCCAAGGTGTCTTAACATTCAGGATATTATGTTGCTATTAAGCTGTTAGATTTAGGCCAAAGTGCTATTCCTTTTGAGATTATATAACCATTCTGACCTGGATTTCGATAATACAGGGATTTTCCAGAGCAGCTCCTGTAGCTGGCGAGCTGCAATATGTTAACATGAATATACCTCAAAGTTTTGCTTTTAGATATTAGATGGAGCTTGGGGAAGTTAAGAGGAAATTATTCAGAACATGCTTTCAAATAGTATACTGTCATCCTCAACATACATAGTGGTTTACCCTAGTTGTTTCCTGTAGGAATGGCGAGACAAAGTGCCTACAGCAATTACCTATTTGAGTTTCTTTACTATATGCATATACAAATAAAATTAATATAGTAGTAAGGAGAAAATCAATATGGTGTTATTTTAGATTAGAAGCTTAACTAGTGAAGACACCAGTACTATCATACACAACAACTATCCTTTAACTTCATGTAGACCCCAAACTGTGTTAAAATTCTTTCTTAAATAGAACAAAATATTTGGTTTTGTATTTTGACCAGCTCCACTGAGCCAAGAGAGAATATGGTTTCCTATATTGTGGTGTAGAAGTTATAATACACAAAGATTTATGTGCCAAAAATGAGAATAGGAAGGCGAGGACAAAATTATCAGGGTTATTGGCTAGATAAGGAAGACTGCATCTGTTTATGCATCTATGTTTACCAAATGTGAGCTGGATATTAGAGTAAGATCTTGCTATAATAATGTTTTTAATGGAACATTGAACACACAACTTGGGAAAAAGCAGAAACAAAAATGGTGCAACATCCTGCAGTAGGGATGACAGAAAAAGAAAAAAAGCCCTTCACATATGTTCACTTTTCTTATTTCACCCTGAGTGGGAAAACTTTGCTGAAAACTGATTTTTGATACAGAAAAAATCTGACTCAGTATTAGAGGGCAGGACTGTCAAACCCAGAATTTCATATATATTTGTGGTCTTTCATTGGCTGCAGACCTAAGCTCTTATTTATTCATTGACAAGAATTGTCTTCGTGAATCCATGAATGGCAGCTGAAGGAAGAAAACCCATCAAATGGTATGAAACTAACGATGAATTGACCCAGGCTAGCCAATCTAGGAGGCCCAAAACAATAGCTGTAAGATTTTACATAATTCAAAGGTTGAAGATTTTCACTAGGAAGCCAGGCATGGGCTATACACTGCATTTGTATATCTTTTGCATACATTTGGTGAAATTACAGAAAGCAACTGCTACTGCACTTGAGCACCTAAATATTTATGAAACATAATTAATAACTAATCTTCATAATTTTGTTGTCTAAATCAATGTTAAGATTAGATCTAAAGATTCTGTTCCATTTTTAAAGAGTTTTTCCACTCTAGATATGGCATCTGCCTAAAACTTTCTCACAGTTAAATTTTATTTATTCATGTGTAACACTAACCACAGTACTTCAGGCAATTTTGCCTTATTTCCAGCTTGATAGATTCCAGTATCTCTGCTACCAGACTGTAATACAGGCAAGTCTGACTGCAGGTATGGAAAATGACCTGATTTCATGTGCAGAAAACAATCTCTTTTTAAACAGTGTGAAATTATGCTGCTTACACTAGGCACTAAGATTCTTGAGAGTGAATGCACTGTCTGCCTGGGTATATTAGTGTCCCCTTGAAAACCATGGTGACAGCAGGGGGAAAACTGCTTGTTTCAGAACATTATTGCCAAATGGGCACCAAGTTGTTATATATCTGGGAGGCAGCTCATCACAGGACAGAACACAAGCTATAAACTGTATTTCTAAAGGGTTAGAGACTCAAAAAATGTGTACTCAATGTACCCTCAGCATATCTTTTATTTTCACTAGACACTGCCTCTAAAATGCTCAGGGTGTAGTCATGTGGAATCCCCTGGAGCAGGTGCCCCAAATACTTGGAGGGTGTGAAGGAGTAAAATATATGTGAACGTAGTGTGACATTCCTTTGCAGAGAAGAATGACAGTTTCCTGGGGACACAATTTTACTCCAAGTGGTATCCATATGCAGTACTCTTTGGAGTAAAAAGAGCAACAGCTGGAAATTGAGTGTTTCGTCAAAGAAATAGTTGCAGAATAGTTTCAGAGTGTAAAGGGTTTTGGTAGTAGTGTTTGGAGGTGTTATCTGTTCTTTATGTATGGCAAAGGCTATACGTTATATATGTATATACAATTTTTTTTTTTCATTATCTGGGACTGTTTGTTGCAAAATAGGAATTAAATATCAAAATGTCAGAGGGTAGACCACAGGCATAGGGAACAGCAATTCTTTTATTTATTTTCACTATACTCTTGCTCTAACTTATTAAGAAGTTATATCTTTCTGCATATAATACAGCCAGTCCTACACTTTAAAGAATTCTAAAAAAATCATTCCCTCTGTAACTTCTGCCATTTGAAGCCATTTCACCATTTCTTTTGCAGAACAAACATTTAGGTGTTGTATTAAGGTCTCTGATGTGGTCACACACCTTTTTTTTCAGGTCAGAAATAATTTTCTTTTAATCACACTTTTAAAGTCTGCACTGCAGTGAACCATGTCTTCATCTGCTGTATGGCACTCAGTCTGTACAATTTTAGTACAAATCTGCATTGCAGAACATTGCAGGCATGGTATCATGGTATTATATTCAAAACACCAATAACTTCCACAGACATCATTAGTAGTCAAATATGCTTACAAAGGTTCTCTTTTTTAAAATTTAATTCTGTGGTTTTACTTTGTGACTAATAAAATTATGCAAAGTCACTGTACATCAAAAGATGCAATTACTTTAAATGAAGTATTCTACCATAATACAGAAGAAAAAACCTAGCCAGACAATGTTTCACATGGAAGCCACTTTAGAAATAAATGTGACATTTTAAGAAAGGAATTTGTAAACTAACAGCTTGGAAGCCACAGAGAAAAATGGTCTTCCCAAATAAAAATCCTTGAAAACTCGTATTTTTGGCATCCTAAGAACTTATTACAGTGATAAAAAACATTCTCCTCATACACTCTTCATAACATATAATTTATAGACTGGTTTATATTTTGCTGTAATTTCTAAATTAACTGCCCTTCCTTTTTCTACTGCAGAAAAGATGAGGTATTCATAGGCGTAATTCTAGTCCCTGACCTCATTTTTTGACAAAATGAAGGGGACAAGTAGGGCTCTCCCTGTAGACCCTTATTCTTGATAGAGAGGGAAATATGAGTTGATGAAATGACACTTTTTCTTCTCTTGATTGAGTAGGTAATACTGAATTTCTCATTTCACTATGTGATGTAAAATAGTTCTGGAGATATTGTAAATAGAAATACATGAAATGTTTTGTGGTCCTGTGCTCCTGACAGCCATGTCTTTAAGGAAAAAGCATAAAAGAATATGAGTTAATGGAGACTAACATCTCTAACATTTGGAAAATTGCAGATACATGCAGACACTTAATGCTTATCATAGCTGTCTTCCATTACTTTGCCTAAGTGCTATTCTTAACACTCCTGTACTCTGTCCCTCCACAGCCTGATAACTAAAGATTTTGTCCTAGGTTTGTAGGACACATAGATGTACACACACAGCATTCTTCTTTTAATTTTTATCTTCTTTTTTTTCCCAGGAAAGCTCTGCACTCCTTTCATCCTTTTTGCTAACTTTGCAACTGCTCCTAAGGGAACTGTTTATAATGGACTCATGTTTTTGTTTATTTTCTTCTTTTTTTTTCTTAAAGGTAACAAGCAATTAGAGTACCCTACGAAATGAAGATAAGGTTAGCTTTTCTTGAATGCATTTCTTTGCATTTATGGATACTAAGTAAGATTTAACCTCTCATCTGTGGTTATACAGCACAAACCAAATTTTCTTTAGCCCTTCCCAGGAGCCTTAAATGCAGCTATTTGGATAATTCTGCACTGTGTCCAAAGAACTAGTGTAGAAGGTAACTAGTTGTGTTTCCACAATCTCAAGTTTCTCTACTCAAGCAAAAGCCTAGACCCTGTCAGGCACTGAATTTGATGAAGAAACCATATTATATTTTAAGGGAATGAAAGACCTGAAAATGATACCTCTGAGGAGTTCATGAATCTAGGTCTGTACTGTTCCTACTTGTGCTGAAATTATGGTAGTTTTGTCTCTTAATTCACATTTACATTTCAAAGGCATATCTTGTGTCTTTTGTATGATACAACTAATTCTTATATTTTTAATTTCCTTTAAAACTTTATTCATAATAAGTTCCTGTTAGATACATAAATTTTATAATCATTTGTTAACAAATATATTTTGTATTTGCATAATATTTTCTTTAGCTTCCAATCTTCTGGTGAAAATTAATTGATAGATGAAGGATTTTCATAAATCTCAAGGAACTTCTACAGAAGTCACTGGGAAAATAACTCTTTGTTTCATTGTTTTTACTGCCTAGGCTCTTTCATGCCGTTTTTATTCTTCAGACAGTCATGGTATACTTTCCCTTCCTGCAACAAGGAAGGACATTACTCAGGAAAAATCAGAGACACGAGTTAAATAAATCAGCACTCTGGCTGGTGCTCTGGGTAAATCTCTACATACAAAGATACTGTTCCTGTTTCTATTAATGTCCTAATAATATTTCTCCCTAATTTTGCTAGCAGTTTTTCTGTAGAATAAGAATTTTAGTCAGAATATGTTCAAGTGTTTTCATACCCAGCCACTTTTCTTCTCCAGTTTAGGTGCATTATCCATGTAAGCAGCTTTGTCAGAAGCTAGAAGATAGATAAACCCTTCTATGTGGCTCTCAGTTCCCATGCTTAAGTGGGGGATTGGAACAGATGATCTGCAGAGGTTCCTTCCAACCTCAAACATTAATGGAAAAAACATAGATATAACAAATATATTTATTTATCAGATTTAGTTGCTCCTGAAGGCTGTCAAGCAGGCACAGTTACCTCACTTAGCTTTTATTGAATATCTTTGATAGAGACACAAGAAAGATTAACTAATTTACATGAAGCAACTTACAGGACTTTCCAAGCATCCTGTGCAGAAATGCCAATACGGAAAATCCAAGAGCCTTGGCCTAGACAAAATGAAAAGCAAATCCATTTTTAATTTGCTTCACTACTTTTCCATTTATTAGGGAGCATTTTGTGTGAAGCTCTAACAGTTTATCTGGGAAATAATCATGGTCTCTCCTGCACATTAATGGAGGTAGAATGAGGAACAGCAGAAGCAAGTGGAGATATGTGTGACACAGCAGGGCTACAGTCTTGCTTGGATCATAGAAACATGGTGGGAAAACTCACATGGCTGGTGTGCTGCAATGGGAGGACACAGGCTCTTTGCAAAGGACAGGCTGGCACTGAGAGAAGGGACTCTTGTGAGTGGGAAAGAGCAGCAGGAACACAGAGCTCTGCCTAGGACAGTAGTCAACTATTTGTGAGTTTATGGGTCAGAATTAGAGGGCAAACCAGCATGGGCAGCATTGTGGTGGATGTCTGCTACAAACCCTCTGATCAGTGAGAAGTAGATAAGGCTTCTTCAGCCAGCTGTAAGAAGACTCATGCTTGGAGGCCCTGGTCCTCATGGGGGGCTGGAAACTGCCAGATGATCTACTGCAGGAACAGCACAGCAGAACGCAAGCAGTCATAGAGGTATCTGAAGTTAATGGAATTCCTAAGACAGGTGTCTGAGGAGTGGATGATGAGGTAAGGTGCTCTGCTGGATCTGATTCTTAAAAACAAGGACAACAAGGATATAAGGGCAATGTGGTCCAAAGCAGCCAAGGAAACCTGGAGTTCAGGAACCTGAGCGAAGGAAACATTGTGAATATCAGGATCACAACCCCTCACTACAAGATAACAATTTTGGATCTGTTCAGGGACTGGCTTGGAAAAATCCCATGGGACCTGGTCACAGAAAAGAGAGGGTTCCCAAGAATGAGTTGACTTTCCAGGACATTAACCAGCCTTAAGAAATCAAGCAAGAGTGACAGGATGAATTAATTCCTGACTAGAATAAAACAAAACAAGGAAGCATACTGGAGCTAGAAGCAGAGACAGGTGACCCAGAAGATGTATCTAGACAATGTTCAAGAGTGTAGGGATGGTGCCAGAAAAACTAAAAATAAAGCCACTTGCACTGATCCTACTTGAAGCAGACAGTTGGACTAAATTATCTCCAAAGATTCCCTTCAACCACACTGTTTTTTCTATGATGGCTGTTTTCAAACAGTCACTTTTACATCATCATTTTCACTTCATTTGAGTATTTTAATAACAATGTCAATAGCTATTCCTCAAGTACAGCACATAATGCAAGAAATTTTAATAAAAAGACAATGCACATAGCAGCCCCTTGACAGAAGAAGAAAACACATATGACAGAATGAATTATGGTCTTATAACAAAGACTGAAACAGAGAACATGACGTTATGCAATATTAAACATAAACTGAAAAGAAAAGAAACAGCTCATTATAGACAGTTTTCTGCATTTTAAGTAAACCACAGTGCTTGTCCTCAGTCCCAGGAGTCTGTTGCTGTTCCTGTTTCTGCTTAATTGAGGTGTAAACACTGCTGTCATATTACAATTCAAACCATAACTACATTGGTCCTGTTCATCTTTTACACTATGTATGATTCTGTGACAGTAGCAGTTATTGTCCTCTGTTGCACCGTAAAATGTATTGCCATAATATCAACAGCCTACTGAAGAGTAACTCTTCTAAAAAAAAAAAAAAAAAAAACAAAAAAAAAAAAACAAAAAAAAAGAAAAATATGCATTTGTTGTTGTTTTGGGCAGATCATTATATTGCACCAAAGCAGATCACAGCAACCAAGGCTTAAGATGTAATTTCATTCTAGCTGTGCCTTTTCTTTTATTTTGTCATATCTTGATGCCTTCATGAATACCTGTCTTTGGGACGAGCTTTTCCTATACTTGGTCTCTGTTTAAAACATTAATGTTTTTCTACCGTATGAGCAAACATACTTGGTTTCTAAGTATATAACAGTGAAAATATTTCTCTCCTTGTACATTCCAAACAGTAATGCCCTGTGTCCTGGTTTACAATACAACATACATATTCTATTACCATCTGAGACGGGTGATCATCCTTATCTCTGTGGGAAATGTCTTCTGTTGATGGGCCATAACTGATAAGGGTGATCATCCTTATCTCTGTGGGAAGTATCTTCTGTTAATGGGCCATTGAGTCCTACTGCATAACTGATAAGACTACATCATCCCATTGGGAGATGCTCCAGCCAGGAGGACGAGCCAAGCCTTTCCTAACTAGATAAAAACTGAGGTTTAGAACACCAAAGGCAGCCTTTTTCCACTGGATTCCAGAGGAAGAACCAGGTTTTTATCTATATCATCGCTGGACCCTTTGGAGGAAAGCTGCACCAGCACCCTGACTGACAGGGTATCAGGTTGTATTCTGACTCTGTCAGTGGTTTTATTTTTATTATTGCATGTATTTTGTTTTTTTATCTTTTTTGTTTTTCTCTTCCCTATTAAAAATTGTATTACTGACTTGAAGTCTCACTGGTTTTGCTTTTCAAACCAGTACACCCTGTTTCAGACAAATTTATAACTCAGAATCTGGAAAATGCAATGAAAGTCAAAGTTACTTATTTCATAGAGACAGCTTACCAAGGATGTAGCATTTTCAGCGTAACAGTTGTTTTTGCTTCACCATTGACAAACATTTTCCTCTGTGATTCAAGCCATTTTCAGCTCACTGTTTGGGGAAGTAGGACGTGACCAATCTCATGGAGCAAAACAAACCTAACAAAATGCATCTGAAAATCCACAGTTTTATTGATAGTGGAAAGATGAAAGTCTAGCAAGACCTAGGAATCTCTAACTTTTATAAACTCTTCCAGCAGAACTATGAAATCAACGAGCCATCAGCAAACAGGAGGATTATTGAAAAAAAACTCCACAAATGAAATTCAAAACAAGCCATAGCAAAGTAATTTCCTCATACATTTTTGTTTATTCCTCTCCACTTAATTTTAAAAATATCAGAAATGTAGAGCCCAGTAAGAATTCAAATATTATTAGTCTGCAGCAATGTAAAGAAATAGCTTCCACTACAGTTTTCAGAAAATTTGTTTTGGAAAAGTAGAGTGATGAGGTAGGTAAAACTAATTAATTACTGTGACGTCAGTTATTTGGCTTCCAAAGCATTGTAGAGAAAGAAAAACCTCCAAAGCCACAATGCAAAAAAAAAATAGAATAATATTTAGGGAAGGAACATTCAGACCAGTAACTTGTAGCCAGCTTCTACAGCCTCAGAATTAATGTGGGGGAGCCACAGAGAAGGGAGATTTTTAGGTGTCATTCTCTGAGCAGGTTTAATCCAACCTTTTGAAATTGTTTGAAGCACTAAATGGAAAGAGAGAGGGGGGTATTTTTTGCCTCATTTGAGCTAGATATGTTCAGCCAAGACTTCCAGCTGGAGGATTCCTCCCTTACATAGTGGCTGTTGAATTTACAAAGAATGCTTTGAAGAAATGTCAAAATGGGATTTATGATTTTTAATGCTCCAACTTCCTTGCTTGGCCTGTTTTTTAGTTTATTATTAGTTCATACCTCCTTACCTTAGTAAGGATATCTTGTCTTCTTACCTTGAAAAACATGAGATGTTTTCACATATGTTTTCTGACACAGATATGGAAAACCTGTGTAATTATCTGTCATGCAGAATTAGCAACCACAATCTGAAGGGTTAGATTTGTTTCTTAAGAGCAAAATACCAATGTGACATCAAGGGAAGGAAATTACTGGCTACAAAGAAAACCACGGCCAAACAATTGACCATCAGACTCACTGGGTCTTAGGGGGCTCAGTAGAATTTCTGAAAAGACTCTATTAGTAAAGAAAAAAAAAATTCAAAAGCCTTTTTTAATATTTTGGAAGTGATTTTGATTAAAAGCAGACCACATAATCTTTGGCTCTTTGCATTAATAGTTTTTCAGCCAGCATCTCTTGTTTGATGAAGGACTGCAAAATCTATCTGAGAGCAATTCAAAGGAATAATTATATCACGGCATCAATTAAATCTCACCACTGCTATTCCCAGCAAATTTGATAAGCAGAGAAAGCAAGGGGAGCTGCACCAAATTTCCAATGAAAACCTATATTTATGTTTGGAGCAGACGTTTTCAGCACATTTGGTTTAACTCATTGTCACAGCCCCAAAAACCAGGCTGAAATAATGAGAAATGGCCTAACAGCTAACAAAAAAAATAAAATACCAAGATGATTTAAGACATTGTTCAAAGCAAACACGGGTATTCAGTGATTATGCATGGTTCAGTTGTGTTTTAAACCTTCTGCCATATATGTGGTTGTAAAACCAAAAATCCTTCAGGTTCTGATTTCCATCTTTCAGAATATTTTAAGGTAATAATCCAAGCAGAGTCATGCTGAAATTAAATATGTTAGTGTGCAAACTATAAGGTGATTTTCATAGCTACAACTGAGTCACTAAGGCAGTCAGTGAAATTAAATATAATAAATCAAAGGTACATGTATTAAATGTCTGTATTTATCACTCTTTTGCTTTTCACTGCATTTGAATATGCCCAGGGTTGATTTAATAAAATCTCCTTTGGCAGAATTTCTCTATTCTCTTTCCTTTACTTTCCTGTAAAAAGGATCTTTGTAAACATAAAAAACCCCAGATTACAGCTAGTATTAAATGAAACATAGACACAAAATGGTTGTTTGGGGATCTTCAAGTCTCTGTACTATTTGTTTGCTTTATTCTACAGGGTCTCAGAGGATAAGAAACTGATCATCATGACCTGAACTGAGTTTCTGTATGCCTTCTCATACATTTGAGGGAATAACTTCCTTTTTTTTTTCTTTTACTGCCTTGGTAGAAGTTGCAATAAAAACAAATATGCACCATTTAAGGCTATCTTTCCCATAAACAGACAATTTTTTTGTCAATAACCTGCTAAAATTTGCCAACACTGCCATAATTACAAGGCCATTAAAAGTGCTCCTCTTCCAGTTACTTCTGTTGGACACATCTGTTACCAGTACAACAAATCCTCCCTTGCACTGCCCAGTTATCTCCTGGGTGAGATAAATCTTGGCATATTAACTGGTGGTTGATGCAGCAAGAGCATCAGGTAAAAAAGGTACTGTTTTTCACCATTAGAATCTTCACAACTGTGGGTGATCAAGTGCAACTACAGCGAGTCTGCCATCACAGGAATGGCTATGCCACAATGCTTCTCTCCATCCTCTCTTTCTCAGCCAATGCCAACCATTCAGAAGTGAACTCAAACTGAAGTCCCCAAAACGACTGGTTCCAGAGATGCCCCCACCATCACTTGTGCTGTCCTGGCAGTGCTCTACTGGTTTGAAAAAGAGGGCAGACAAAGTACTGGGAATGCAGTATTAGTCTACTATGACATATTTACTTCAAGGAGGAAAGCTTCTTATACAATTCAGGTTTGCAAGGAGTTGTTTTGAGCTACAGTGGACACCAGCTAACAGACCTGTGTGCCGTTGAGGTGGTGTGGGCTCCTTCCCAGCAGCTCAGCTACTTCCTCAGTTTTAAGAGATGGCAGAGGGAAAGCATTCAGGTTCTAAGAGCATTTAATATCATGATGAGCATGTCTCTTAAACTAGACACAACTGTAACAGGGTGGTGTAAATACAAAGCCCCCCAAAAAATCACCCCCCCCAAAAAAAAACAAAACAAAAATCTCCCAGCTAAAAAATAAATAAATTATCCAAATGAATGCCCTCCCACTCTTTTTTTGTACCCGTATTTTCCTAGGTTTCAGGCTGTTCTGTGGCAGGTCTCAACTCAAAACACAAGGACTGAAAAACTGCTTATTGTTTATTCCTATGCTGTGTAGCAGGGAGGTGAATGCTTCAGTTCCTTGATGAAGAAGCGTTTGTTAAACTCAAGAAAAAGTAATTCAGTGATGCATCCATAAAATCACATGAGTCTGTCAACTGAGAGGGACTATATCCTGGACTTTATTATAAGGACAAGGCAGGACATCAAAACTTTCATTAGTAATGGAAGTTAAGGGACAGCAGCACCATATCCTTGTCTCTGCCCATCCTTGGTTATGAACAAGTATAGAGCCTTCTCTTTCTCACCAGTTTTTAGTAGGGATGCTAAAATATATTGATTACTCCATATTACCCTGCTAGATGCCCCAAAAGGCATAACCTCTCTGCTGCAAAGCTCAAGGCTTTATATGGCCAGCTATGGATACAAAATCTACCATGGTCCTTTTTTGCTAATGCTGCTCAGCACTGCAGTAGTTCTTTGCATTTCAAGGAGAAAACTTTACCTCATTAACATCAGGCTAATTGCTCCAAACAACCTTAACACTCTTCAGAAAGAAAGGAAGCTCTTGCCATTTATAAAATAGATAGATTGAACCGATACCAAAGCAAATCAATCAACACGCTAAAAGCATGCAGAAAATAAAAGGTACACATCTAACAGATTTTAAAACCCCTTTATAAACAAGAAGGATCTTAATTATCTCAACTTACTGGAATACCAAATGTTACTAAAACCACAATTTTTCTGACAGATTCACATTACTTCTCCAATATGTGAAGAAGTAACTATTTGAAAAGCAATTAGCTGTATTTTTTTTTTTTAATATGCAATCCAAAGAAATTAAGACCCTATCTTCTTTTCTATGAGGTGGGGGAAACAAGATGATTTCTTTTGCTTCCTATTCAAATTGAACTGCAGATGTGTCAAGAATTTCTTAGAACCATTGTATATTGCAATTAAACTGAAACTTTTACAAAAAACAGGCAAAATAAAAATTTTAAAGGCAATAATATAATTTTATATATCACAAATTTGTTATGAGATTATTCTTAACCCTACAGTCCAGCAACATTTTTAAAGCTGTCAGCTTAACATAGATTGGTCTAACCTGCTATTTAACTCAGCTAGTACTGAGTGCCTAAACCAGCTGGTACAAGTCAGGTTAAATGCTGAGGCTCTTCCTAAAAGTTATCACAACCTAGCAACACTGGATTTGTCCATGGGAAAACAAGGGAAACACAGCACAGAAACTTCTAAAGAATCAGAATGCCCAGCTGTCCAAGTACTGGAGTTGTAGGCCTGGAAATAAGTAATCTGTTTTCTTTTCAGAACAGATGAACCTATCAAGTGGGGGAAACAGGCTTCCAGGACAGGAATAGGTGGCTCACTCTTAACACTTTTATTCCAACTTTCTAAATATTTTTATTAGACTTACTGTATTAATTTAAAACTTTTTTGCCTCTTTCAATTTTTGCACGTCCAGATTTCTCTGCCACCTTCTGCTTCATTTTTATGTAGAAAATGTGAAAAGTATGTTTTAAGAATTACTGAAAATGCATGGAGAAATGTGGAAGAAAAGTCACATTACAATGGCAGGAAGATAACATTTCAAAGTAAGGCAGAATTGCTGAATCAATTGTATTGCCAGCTTCAATTCTCATGGTTCATAATATTCAAGGGATTGATTTAGCAGTCTTTCTTTCTCTGGAAATAAAATGACTCATTGTTACATTTCTTGCATTGCCCTTAGGCCGTTGCACAGGGTGCAAAATGCTCCCTGGGCACTCCTGGCTGACCATAAGATTGGGGTCCTGCACAAATGTGCCCTGATGTGTTTCTCTTGGAAGGATAACCATGTAGCTTCAGGCACCTGAGCTGCCAAAGAGACTGAAACCTTGAATTATCACTTTCCCCTCCTGGTCCTCCATTCTTCAGGAGCTGCTCAGTTGACCTGACAAGGTATTTCTCTTTAATTCCTAGGGGAAGAGGATCTGTTTTATCTTCTTATGAACCTGACAGTCCCAATTCATCTGTTTACTATAGCACAAGTAAATTGGTGCAGTTGCTTCAAAGACATTAAGCTCACTTAAGCAACATTTCCCCAGAAGGGGGCAAAAGAGATGTAGAGAAAAAGCCCTCTTCCCTGTCCTTCTCTGACAGAAGGCTTGGCTGGAGACAAGGGGAGATCATGTTAGGTTTGAGGCAGGGGCTAAATCTGCATAAGCACTTTTCCAGTTCACTTGATCCTGAGCTGGGCCAAAGCACTCAAGTCTCCTCTTCACATGGGACCATGCCTTAACCTGAAGAGGGTGATTCCAGATCTACTGGCAGATCAAAGTTATCTCAACACATCAAAATTATTACAAATTTACTGAAAAGAGCTTCTTCTCATAAACCAGCTGTTATGACCTGTTGAAGTAAACATAATAAAGATTTTTAAATTTTCTGCCATTTTCACTGCCTCATTCAGTTGGCAACATGCAATAAATCTTCTCTGTATCAATTCCAGGCTTGTATTTCAGATGTTCCAGACTTGTTTTTCAGATGTGGAATTTACATATATCATAATATAATATAAAAATATATTTATGCTTTCAAATATTTGGGGAGGATATAGAAGGAAAATGTAGAAAATGGTGGAAAACATTTATACTAGAAAATCTTTATTTCAGTTGATGCATATACTATGAACCATACAGTCAGTAAATTTGAGGAAAATTACTCTGGCAAAAATAGCCATCATGCCTTTGAAACGTGAACAGTTTTGAATAAGCCTACATCTGCTGTAATTAAAACGAAAAAAGTGGGGTTAGCTGACAGGGATGGAAGAGAGTGAGTATTTGGAAAGAGCAAAGAGAAAAGGTTTTTTTTTTCTTTTTTTTTTCATCCAACACTTTCAGTATGTACCTAAATTCTTATTCCTTATATCAGGGGATGATGATGATGATGTTGCCACACTCTAAGGATAATTTACCAAATGTTCATATTAAAAAGTCCAAAAGCCATGGAAATTGCTTTTTTGAATATTAAAAGCCACTAAAACAACATATGAAAAAATATTTTGTCACTTTGGTGGCGAGGACTGACCTGTTAATATGAATAATAAGGGATAATTTTGATACACGTATTGTAACCCCACTTTGGTTCCACATTCTCTATAAGTGTTCTCATTGGATTTGGTTTTTCAGTATGGACACAGTTCATTTGAGATGCCACCAGCTTTTCAGAAGTTGATATTTAAGGATCTTGTCCTCCAAATTCAAAAATGGCCCATCACATCAAGTAGGAAATTAGGCAAAGGCGGCAGGAGGTCTACATGGATGAACAAAGAGCTTGTGATTGATGTTGGACATAAGAAATTGCACAATAAGTGGAATCACCAACAGGAGGAGTATAGAGTTGCTGTCATGTCTTGTAGAGATGAAGACAGGAAACTCAAGGTCAATGTGAAAGGAGCATGAGAGGCGAAGGGAAAGAAGAATGTTGTTTTCCAAGTATATGAACAGCAAAAGGAAGACTAGGGAAAACATGGACCTGCTGCTGAATGGGGCAGGGGAGCTGGTGATAAAGAACACAAAACAGGCCAGCATATTAATCTCTGACTTGGTCTTTATCAGTAAGAAATGCCTTTAGTAATCCCAGGCCCCTCAGATCACAGGTTAAGTCTGGAGCAAGGAAAAAAATCCTTCACAGAAGAACACAGAATTGGAGAGAGCTTAAAAAACACTGGACATACATAACTTCATGAGGCCTGAGGGAGCTATCTGATTTCGGTGCAAGGCCATTCTTCATAGTATTTAAATAATCATGGTGACTGGTGTTGAGGAACATATTCAATGCAGGTGGCTCAGCATGCACTTGCAATGGGAGCTGCAGGTTGAGGTCTGGGTGGGAGCCTGAGGCAAGAGGTCAGGAAGTGCCAACCCTTGGAACAGCAAAGGGCATGGGGACTGGACACTGAGACACTGCAGAAACCCATGAACCCCAGACTTCCCCACTGTCAGACTATAAGTATTTAAAACTCAGGGATTCCATTGCTTGGGGTGCCTCCTCAGAAGGCAGCTGGATCAGTTACTGTGTTATTTAGTTACTGCACTGATTTGATTGTTTTAAGAATTGGGACATCTGGGCCTGCCATGGGAAACATGAGGTCAAGACAGTAATGAAATCTGATCTGACTGTGTGAGTGTAGGGTGTGTGCAAAGGGGCTTTGGTGCCAGCTCCAGTGGTGCAAGTGTGGAAGTGGCTCCTGAGTAGCTGGACAGAGAAGTTTCCTTAACACTGGTATTGGTGATCAAGGACTGTAATAAAACAAATACCACACTCAGCTTAAAAAATATTCAATTTTATCTGCATTCCATAATATCAATTGTCAGTATCACTTATACCAACCAAACAAAATAAATTTGAGATATTAAATCATTAATAAAGGATGTTCCAGTTTAATGATTCTCATATTATAATAAAAATTGAAATAATTTTTGATAAAAGATATATCAAATTAAGGCACAAATATATTTTTCTCTGTAAAATGAATACAAGTTTAGCTTTTCAACACCAACCATATCAGTATAGTGACAGTGAATTATGTTGAACACTGCCAAAATCTTCATGGAACATACAAAGATGCTCCTTCAATATAGACTGGCATCCTTTCTGTGAATTTTATTTCTTGCCTTTCTAAAATTGAAGTGTTAATCCGCTTGGGGGTTGCTGCAAATTTGCAAATTTTTTTTTTGTTTGTTTGTTTAGTTTATATGGATAATTGCTTTAGCAGCAGTGGCTCTAATTGTAGCAATTAGCAAGGTCATATTGTTTTCTTCTTTAAAAGAAATTCCAGCTGAGAGTATAAAAAGACATTATAAAAGAAATTAAATTAAAAGTACTGAAGACTTTCCAACATAGTAGATTTCATTTACATTCTCTTTGAATAAAGAGAGATCAGGATGGCATTAATTTTTGAGCTTAGCATACAATTTTGAGAAAAAAATACTATCACCACATGAAGGAACCATACAGACCACAAAGTATTCTTTCTTGCCTAGGAGATCAACTGTTGTACACCCAAACAAAACCTTGGTTTTTCATTTCATACCTTGTCTTGGTTTGAAAGACAGGTGTTTGCCAAGGAAAGCAGAAGCTTCCCCTTGGACTGAAAAAAAAATTGTGATTCTTCCAATTATTATAATTTTGGAATTAAGAGAGCTCTCAGGCAAAGATATGGGGGTAGGAATAACAGTTCTTTACTAATATATCTAACAAGACAAACAAGAACAACAACAGCTATGAAATTACCCACAAACAGAACAGTAACTCAGTCCCAGTGTTTTTTGGCTGCAGGCACCTTTTCCCTGAGCTGCAGTTCCCGGTGCTGGGGGCAGGCGGGTCCTGCAGAGCTGCAGGAGGGCTGGGGGTGATGGCAGAGCTGTCCCAGGGGGAGAGAGAGATGGAGAGAGAGCTCTCTGCTCACGGTGTGGGTCCTAGTGCTCAGCAGAGTGCTGGATGGTGGCAGGTTACAGCGAGAAGGCAGCAGGGCAGGGTCCGATAGTGGTTTCCCGACGCTGGGATGGCAGGGATGGGACACAGGCGGCGATCGTCCTTCTCGTCCGAACTCCGCGGGGGAAATGGGCCGAGGTCCAGCCTTCCGCTTCCTCTTCTGGCTGTTTGAATCTCGAGGGGTTTCCCTCTTCCCTCCCGTCCCCTCCCCCTTGTCACCAGGGCCCAGTCAACAGGTATCTTAGCATGACAATGGGGAAAATTGCAGAGGGAAAAAGGGAAAGAAACCAACCCCCAACATACCTGCTTTTACCCTGATGTGCTGCTTACCCAAATGTGGGTGAGCTACAACAAAAGCTTAAAATTTAGGTAACTAAATGACCTCCTAACATCTGTGCTACACTTGGCATCCTTTCTTGTGTCCTTACTCTAGATTGGTAAAATAACAGGGTGAAGAATGTAAAAGCAATTTACATTTTAAAAGAGTGTTGGGGGTTGTTTCTTTCCCTTTTTCCCTCTGTGGATTTTTCTCCATTGCCATGCTAAGATACCTGTTGACTGGGCCCTGGTGGCAAGGGGGAGAGGAGGGAAGAGGGAAACCCCTCAATATCCAAACAGCCAGAAGAGGAAGTGGAAGGCTGGGCCTCGCCCCATTTCCCCCACAGAGTTCGGACGAGAAGGACGATCGCCGCCTCAGATCCATTCCTGCCATCCCAGCGCCAGGAGCCATCCTCACTGCTGTCGGACCCTGCCCTGCTGCCTTCTCGCTGTAACCTGCCACCATCCAGCACTCTGCTGAGCATCAGGACCCACACCGTGAGCAGAGGGCTCTCTCCATCTCTCTCTCCCCCTGGGACAGCTCTGCCATCACCCCCAGCCCTCTTGCGGCTCTGTGGGACCTGCCCGCCCCCAGCACCGGGAACTGCAGCTCAGGGAAAAGGTGCCTGCAGCCAGAAAGGGACTGGGACTGAGTTACTGTTCTGTTTGTGGGTAATTTCATAGCTGTTGTTGTTCTTGTTTGTCTTGTTAGATATACTAGTAAAGAACTGTTATTCCTATCCCCATATCTTTGCCTGAGAGCTCCTTTAATTCCAAAATTATAATAATTTGTGGGGAGGAGGGATCATATTTTTCAGTTCAAAAGGAGGCTTCTGCCTTTCTTAGCAAATACCTGTCTTTCAAACTAGGACAAAGAGTGTTCTGAATTTTTCCTAGGAATATGTTACATGCCTATCCCAATTTTGCGAGGTAAACTACATCATCAACTGTTTCATCCTCTGAGGAGGCAGGTAATGACAGAAGATGTCTGTAGCCCCTTTTCTTGACTCATCCTCCACCTCAATATAACAAGCACTAGTAGTGACCTGTAAGGCCAACCTGGATGGTGATACTTCACCTCCTCTTCCTCAGTAAAATGTACAGACAATATATCACTTCCACAAGAACATCACTGGTCAGAGGCAGAGCCAATGGCACAGACATTAGCATGTTTCTTGCAAATCCAGTTCAAAATATTCCTGATCAATTACAGGAGCATTTTCACTCATTCTAGGCATGAAACTAAGCCAGCTGTATAAGCTAAACTAAAAGAGGAATAAATTTTTAAAGGAAGGATAAAGACACTAGACATGGGTGGCCTTTAGATGGGTGGCCTTTAGAGGAGTTACTATGGTAGTCTTAATACCGTTCAAAGGCTCAGGATCAGATGTTATTTTAACCAGCTGCATATTTACGCCATTTCTGCTAGCATACAGAGCTGGAGCTATATAGCTCTGCATAGTTCTATCAGTCTAAGTGCAATTTCTTCTTTTCAGCCAGCAAGTAGCATATTTAAATCTATTATATATCCTGTGGTAGTTCAAAGTTATATACATTATTTGTGACTTCCTGATTTCCTGCTCAGTGTCTCTTTCCAGCACATCACATATTAACACAAGATGGCTGTTGACTGTGTGTCTTTTGAAAAGAATATTGCTAAAAGACAGAAATATGTAACTACTTCAGTTTACTGAATTCGAATGTAGAGTGTTTCGCTACATTTCTACTTTTTCCCTTTATGCTCCAGCAAGTGGGACATAAAATGTGAAATTAATTCTGGGTAGTTTTTCATGTACTTGTGGCAGCATTTTTCAGGAAGAAAGAAAGGAATAGTGAAGAAGTTACCTCTCACTGTTACATGTAGATAGAAATATTTTGTTTGCAATTAAACAGAAAGTCAGTGGCTGAAGGCCAAATCACTGTCTGGAAAAAAGTCTGAGGAAGGAAGAAACACATTCATTTTAATGACTTTTTCTAGTAAAGAAGTTGTTGTTATTATTGTTTTAGGAAAAAAAATCATCTAGACAACAAAATATAATTTATTCTTCGCAACTTTTTATTTCAGGATCTTTCCAAAGACCATAATTTTAGTCAGGATTACTTGGCTCAGAGTCTCCTTCTCTGGACACATTCAAAATCAACCTGGTCACAATCCTGTTTACTCTGTTCTATGTGAACCTGCTTTATCAGGAAGTTTGGATTAGATGATCTCCACAATCCCAATTATCCTGTGATTCTGTGAATCCATCTGAACTAAAATATCTAGCAGCTGAGTTCAGTTTCGTTTATGTATCATTACTGTAATTGAAGATTAAAGGGCAAGATACCTAATACATTTCTGCTAACAACATATTATGCCTTGCATCCAGTCGTATCTACCTAGAAGTTACTATATACCATCTCACCTCATTGCTGAGGGCAAGAGTAAAGGAGATTCTTCTGGGGACAGGAGGGTCCTGCTGGTTGACTAAATGCAGTGAAGGGAGTATTTGAGTGATGCTGGCTCTCAGCAATCATGTGTGAATTGTTCCCCTCTCTTGAGCTTTTATTATTAATATTATTGCTGTTACTGTTCACTATCTTGTCTCATTGCTGTTTGCAGGAAAGTGTTCTCTTCTCAACCCATGATTTTCACCTTTGGTGCCTCTCCGGCCACCTTCAGGAGTGGAAGGGAGGAAGATGGGGAAGGAGGGGAGCAAGCAAGTGGCACACAGTTTGGAGAGTCTCAGTGGGAGCACTAAACTAGGGAGTACCTTCCCTAAACCACAAGACATTAGTACTAGTTCAGATTTTCATTAACAATTCAGTGTCATACATTTAACTTATAAAAGGTCAGCATTTCTGTGCATAGCATCCTCTAGAGAGCTCCTCCTTGCCATGACCTTCCCGTTACACTCCAAGAGGTCTCAGTCATTTGTTAAGCCCTGGCCACTGCATCCTTAATGGAAACTATAGAACCATAGCCTAGAGTATAACTCAGCTATGACTTTCAGTGTACTGAAACTCAGTGCCAGCTTCAGGAATACTGTAGAGGTCAACAACCATTACCGCCTGTGACAGTAACCATAGGTTTTCCTTTCATTAGAGAGGAGATGTTATATTAGTGAGGGCTGCAAGGTGATATTTTCCTCCCTCGTGGGACTTTCAGTCTGCCCTAAATTTTGTAAAGGTTCCTGGAGCTCTGAAGAATGATGTGAAGACAGAAAACTATGGCATCATTTCTGTGTTTCTTCTGAAGGTTTTTCATTGTATCATGGCATTTTATTAAAAGTTAGGTGAATAAATACTGTGAATACCTGACATGTTGTCCTTCTACATTTAATGAGAAATTGTAGCATCTTTTCTCTCTTTCATTTTATCTTAACAGTGAGTTTGCCTCTGTAAGCTAATTCCTTTTATATTTAATTTTCTGAATTGTTTCTTGGGGTCATTCTTGCCTAACAAAGACCATTGGGAGCTATTAATGGCTTAAAAGTCAGGACTGTGGATGTTCACAAAATGCTGACTTCAGCTGGATTTTAGCTCTTTTGCAACCCAATAGTCTTTAAGCTGCTAATGTCCACAAAATGAGACTATAGGGGTAATGAGGATGTGCTGAACTTAGGCACTGAACTGGTGTGAAACCACCAAGAATTCATTTGTCTTATTCCCATTTGTTGATACTGTACATAGTGGATTTTGCTTCTGACACTTCTTAAAAGGTATAATTGACATTTTACCTAAGGAGATTTAGAAAAATTTGTGATTCTTTGCGTATCTTTCTGGTTGGTCTAAGCTTTAATATTAGACTGATTTACCTCACTGTAGCCCTACAGGAGAGAACATTACAAGAAGAGTTCCTAATTACACCTCATTGGAAATTAAGACTGTGGAAATAATTAATTTACCTACAAATCCTGTGACAGATCTCTGGCAAGAGCTGCCGCAAAACAAATTAAAATTTATTCATCTCAGATTGGAATTAATTTTAACAGATTTTGAGAGCTTGTGAATATAATGTCATCAATCATATCATCATGAGAATATCATATGATCAGTGGTACTTACAAACATTTGATGTGTACCCAGAAAAATATGTGACTGAATTTGCTGAGGTGCTGTATTCAGAAGTATGGAATACTTCTCCAGTATTCGCTGCCCATCCTCATGGGACTCTTTAATTTGGATAACAAACCCTACAGAGCACTGGGGAAACAAGGCCTTAAGCCACTTATGCTCCCAAGAAATATTCCCAAAGAGTAACTGGAAAAACCACTCCGCAAAATCTGGCAGATATAATTAAATAATTACTTTTCTGGCATACTTCCCACACTGAAGAGCTAAAACTACGGGGTATTACAGAATTCTTAACATCTTATTTTGATGTATATTAAGTGAATTTGATAATCTTGTCTTTATAAACCAGTAGATTATTTGGTTCCTTTGCCATTTAACTGAGATATTAGAATTGAAGAAGAACAATTCTTTAAATCATGGCAAATTACAATTAAAAAAAAAGTCACATGAAAAGTCACATCATCTTTTTCATTATTCAGAAGAAGTACAGGGTCTGAACTAAGCCACTTGTCAACATTTTAGCCTAAATATTTCATTATGAAGATTCTCCTGGAATTGAATACTACTCTTTCTCCCCACATTCACAGTAGTCATTTCGGAGCTATTGAAGTACAGAAGCTGTCTACTGATACCTGTCTACTTACTTCAGCAGTGAGTGGTCACTGTGATGGAGTGCTTCATGGCCAAGAAATCTAGACACTGCACAGCTTAATCTTAGTGAACATTGTTTGTGAATTTAGGATATGTAAGAGAATAATAAATATTTCAGACTTTTCTTAACAAATAGACAGGACTAACACAGAAAAAAATAAAGGTCTTTAAAGGTAGATATTTTTATTGCTGTTGCAATACTCAAATGACAACTCTTCTAGCACAAATGGTTAGGATGAATGAGTTACTTCTCACTCTTTTAAAAAACAGATAGAAGAAAATCAGCAGCTGTCTAGAAATACCATATTTATTTTTACTTTCTGTGTAGTTAAAGTAAACATATTTTCCTTTCAATGATTTTAAAGATTCAAATTGGTCTTTCATAAACACAAAGCTTTTAAAGTTTGCCTGCAGACTTGACAAATGTTATTTATAAAGCAATACACAATTTAATCATAGTAAGTTACGCAACCTTTGGGGATTGAAATTAACTGCAAATTACAATAAATGTCTTCTTTTTATACTATTCTGCTCTTGGGATTATGATGGTGATTCCTAGCTGTAGAGTCAATATCCAAGATATCAATATCCTAATGAGTCAATAACCAAGGCATTGCTTTTATGTATGAGCTTATACTGGATAGACAAATCAAACAATCAAAAGTTACAGTTCTAAAATCTTTGTCATCACATTATTGTCACAATTTTATGTGGTACATCTTTTCTCTGCGGCTTTTATTTGCTATATTTCATTATTATTATTTTCTAAAACTAAATTTTAAAATAGTTTTTATATTATATATTGTATTCTAGTATTTACAAATGAATTTGGTTCTTTAATCAATAGCCCATGATAACTACAAAGGAAAAACAGGAAGCATTGCTTCAGGTTGAGTTTTCTAGTGAACTGAGAGCACATGTTGGCAAGCACTTTCTTCTTTTTTCCATTTCCTTTCATCTTAATATCCATTTTTTGTTTTATAGAACAAGAAAATCTGCATGCAAGGAAAACCAATCTTAAAGAAAAATAAGTAATCAAGCAATGCATTTCTGGGCAAATATAACAAGCCTTCAGTGGCAATGAAAGGCAGGGGAGCATAAGACAAATGGCTCAGAAATGTGCTGCTGCAGAGCCTCAGGAAATTACCTTGTACATACAAAGATGTGCAGCAGAAGATCTTTAAGTGTAATTTTAAGATTATCATCAGCCAACGCAAAAGCTTCATGCCTATCACACATCTCACATTATCACATACTTTACTGTCATTCCCTACACTTAAAGTAATTTTCAACTAAGCAATGTAAAGAATTAAGAGAAAGGACAGCAAAGACCATTCCCACAAAAGAACGTCATCAAAGAGTTTTGTCATGAGGGCAAGCACAGATTAGTGTCACCATGGTGTTGGGACCTCAACGACTCCTGGTGCTGAGAAACCCAAATCTGGAGTATCCCATACTTCATCTGTGGCTGGTGAGAACTTGTGTATGAAAATACACCATAAAAATTTACTCTTTAACTGCTTTGTGCCAAACAGTGAAAACTTGTGTTTCTGAAGTTTATTTGAAGTTTGAGTTAAGCATTTTCCTTTGTAATTTCTACATGTTTGGGGAAATCAAGATCTGCTATTTGACAAACAATAATTTTAGTATCTTCCTACTTGAAACATTGTATGGCAGGTTTTTTTACAGCATAAGTATGAAGGCCTTAGAGCTTGGACTTGTTTCTATTTGATATAACTGATGTGATGCTTGAGAAGGACCACACCCTTTTTTCTCAGTGCAAAAGAATGAATATGTGTTTCTCCTGAGTGATTTGAGTTCACTGAGAAAGAAGTGGGTGTTCATCTGTGGTTTCTACACTCATGTTCAATTTTCCTTGAATCTGCAATGGAAGTATAAGTAGTTTCAAACTATACAGACACATCTGGAAAGCTGCTTCCTTTTATTGGTCCTCCTTTTTATCAGTATACTGGTGAATATTAGTGGTGGAAGTAATTTAGGAAGGATATTCTCAGCTCCTTAGATGTAGTTACAGGATGTTCTGTTTGCAAATTATTTTTGAAATGAATTATCTTCACTCTTGGGTGATGAGTCAAAATAATTTATTTCAGTCTGAAATAAATTTCAGTGGGAATTATGTCAATTTTCATATATATGATTTCAGAGAAATTAAGATAATTAAATATAGCATCAAAAAATTAAGTGTCCTGATGAGTGGCTAAACCTCTACAAGTTATTGTTCTTAAAATGCAGATGGAGTGTGGATTCTAATAACATGGGCAACTCTGGAAGCACATATTTCTTGTCATCCTTTGTACTCCCCTTTGTACTTTAGGCTGTATGTTTTTATCCTTTGTGTAGAAATGCTGCATTTTTGTGATACCCTCTCATATTTATTGACTTTCAAGCATATTGCTCCATGACAAAAAAAATCCCAGGCTTCTTAACAGCATTCCTGTCAAAGAAGAGGAGAGCAGGGATCTGGTTTGCAAATGAATGATCTTGACACATGTCGTTTTCTTATTAAGTGGACAGTTGCATATGGAAAGACTCTACATTTGGATTTCTAAAATAGAAAAAAAAGGTAACTTTTAATTTGTCGGACTGTAAGAAATTGTCAGGACTTCCTGAAATTAAACAAGACAATGTCTCCATTTTTCTCATAGTTCCCATTTCAAGGACTTATGAGTCCTCTCATCAAGCCGGTTAATCAAGGTGTCATACTGGAAATGCTACATGCCTGCCTCAGTAGGGAAATTTCTGTTCATTTTGTAAGCAAAATGTTACAGTATTACCCCCTTGGACCAGCACCAGCACAAATAAGTTCAGAATTAGCAACAAAGGGGTCACAGAAGAAGTATGCTGAAGGTTTCCTTTGCTTCCTTTGTTTGCTCCCTTGCCCTTCCAAGGGCCTGTCTTGCAAGTACACCCAATTCTATCAAGCACTGCCAGCCAACTGACACTGTGATGTTGTAACTACTTTGCTTTGCAGAACTCACTTCTTGTAGATACGGAGGCTGTCATGTTTAAGGGGAATATGCAAAGACTAAAAATGTCAGCACTAACTACTATAGCAACTCTGAAAATTCTGATGTTAAAATTAAGCTCTTTTGTTTACATTTGCTCTTCTCCAAATAGAAAATCCCAACATCACTTATAGAGAAAATACTTAAACATATGTAAATTTTTTCCATAGAAAACCTTTAAATCCAAATAGGAAGCCCAAAGAACTAATTGTCATCTGAACTCTGTGAAAGATTGTAAATATGAAGTGAAAATACTGCACAGATAAGTTTTGTAAGTAGAATTAACAATGTGTTTGGAAAGTAGATAGAAATTGCCTTCAACTCCTGCTTATCTCAGCATTATTAAAATGCTTTATTTCCAAAATAGCAACTAGCGCTGGTCTATGTGGAGAAGTAAAAGCTTGTAAAATATCACCCATTGAAAAAATCAAAGGAATGTCAATGGTGCACTTGAGAGGCGCAGAACATATACTTTGATGGCTTAGAAATGAATTTAAGACAGATTTATCTGGGGAAGTGGGGAATAAAAATTTATAATAAAATCAAAGAACATACATTAAGATTCCCTCTTTGCTATCAAGACTTCAGCTGAATCTAGCATGGTTTCAGCTAAAAGCCTGAGTTATTCTAGTATGTAAGAGTCAACTTAAAAATAGTGAATCTTACAGATTTTAATTTGTACACACTTTTGAATAGCCTTTCCTACAGCTTTAAATTAATGTGGAAATGAAGGCCATACAGCATCAAGTCATGCAAGATAGAACAGAGGACACCAATAACACTGCCATCTCAGTGGAAAGGACAGCCCTGCAGTGTTTGCTTTTTGTCACACACATAACAGCTTGAGCTGGTCACCACAAGGAACCCTGTAAGACTGACCCATGGCTTCCTTCAGTTACTGGTAGATGGGGGTGACAGGAGAATGGCTGCATGAATCTTGTTTGCACTGAGTTCTGGGAGAGGGCTTGAATTCTTCCAAGAGTCTAGACATGCACCAAAGACCCAGAGTGTAAGCTGTGTGATAATAAAATGTAAAATAAATATTGAAGACCACTGACTTAAACAGAAATTAGTTCTGGTTCACCTGGACTAGGTATATGATTCAAGTCTCAAAACTATAGTTTAGCTTTGAGACATAATCCTCCCATAATCAAATATGTCTTTAATAGGGTCAAAGTATACACATCTCTCAACAGTGACAGAGAAAATAAACGAGTTACAAGAGTTTTCTCATTTTTATGTAGTTGAGTACTGCTCAATGAACAGCTAAATTCAGTGCTAAAGTGGTGGGAGCATTTTCGCCTTTGTTGTATGGAAAGTAACAGCAATCAAAGCAACCTGATTTTTACTGGCTTCAGAAGCCCCTGAAAGAACAGTGAGAAAGCTAGGGGGAAGCCACTGGTTCATGTGATTAAAAAAAAAGACACTCTATCTGTCACTTTTCAGAATGGAAACCCATCAGAGCTTGTGATTGCTTACAGGCTCAAAACTACAACCCAACCATGATATGCTATGCTGCCTTATAGATGCAGTCTCTTCACAGCACATGGAAAATATGTGGAAGACAAAGTTGGAGTTTTCAACAGAGCAGGTAGTAGTGCTCCTTAACAGGCTTTGCCTTCCTTCTCTGTCAGCTCATCTCAAACTATGGAAATGCTTTCAATGTGCATTTCTGCATTAGCCTGTCATTAGTTTTATACTTGTTTCTTTCATGAGTGGCTCTTAATTACTGCAATTCTGTTCTGTGGTCTTGGTTAAACACACATAGACTCTCTTTCTCACTCTTTTGTCCTATTGAATTGGAGGCAATGATTCCAGCAGCTGCAAGTGAAGTTAACACAGGACAAAAATAACTTACCACACAGACGATTAGGTACCCATCAAGGATCCCACTTTTGTAAAGTTTTTTCAGGAGATAAGGCTTTGATACAGGTTAAAGAAAGGTAAATGTCCAGCGCAAAATCACAGAATATGCTGAGCTGGAAGTGACCCACAAGGATTATTGAGTCTTATTAACTCTTAGCCTTGTGTAGGACACATCAAGAATCCGCACTTGTGGAAGGAAAGGAGAACAGAATTCACTGCGGTCTATCTGGAGTGAGTTGTTGCTGCAGTCGAGTTTTCTGGACACTTTGTTGCCTGAGTAGGTTATCAGATGCCCGTGCCCACCTGCCGGCATGAGTGGCTGGCAGGAAGAGCTGTAGCTGTGTAACACTTACAGAGGTGAGCAAGGTGAACAAAACACATTTTGCTAATTCCCAATGGACAAAACCCAAATGCTGAACAGAATTACAAATATAAATATTGTTCTGAGGATAACTTTCATTTGACAGCTTCAGAACAAGTAAGTTCAAAGGCAGAGTGACCCTAAAGACAATTCCCATAGCACAACTCTACTTCAAGGGTTTGGGTTTTTTTGTTTGTGGTTTTGTTGTTGTTATCATCTTTTGTTGGGGATTTTTTAAACTGATCCATGAAGATAAATTCCCTCTGCTGGCATGATTTCTCTCCCTTCTATTCAAGGAAGAAGTCATAAAAGTCAAAACTGATGCAAAGATTTCATATGACCAAATTAATTGCACTCTTAAGCCTGTCAGAGGGACACTCGAAGTGTGAGATCCACACAGTGTTAGGGGTAACCCTCTGTAAGTATACTCAGAGAACAGTTTTCTGGAATATACATATTTTTCTACTGAATTTTCAGCTGCAAACTCCTAGACCTAGGACCATTCAATTGCACTTCAAATTGCAAGGGGACTGAGCTGCAGAACTCATCGATTTTACTGTGAGCTGCATGGATATATTTCTCTACAAATGTGTATATGGTTATCCAGTAATTTACTTTTTGTTTTTTAGAATTTCTACTTATTGAAGTATTTTTATATAAATTGAAACAGTTGGAGGTTACTACAACAGAAATTTACTAATGTTCATATTCTTGTTATTAAGGTTTTCATAACTTGCAAGAGATTAGATGCTATCATACTAGTGATAAAAACATTATCTCTGCAAACCTGGCTTCCTGAGATCCTGAATTAGTATTTAATTCTATTGAAGGGTGAAACACAAATACAATATAAGAAAAAACCA
The DNA here is from genome assembly GCF_963662255.1 of Cinclus cinclus. NCBI lineage: Eukaryota > Metazoa > Chordata > Aves > Passeriformes > Cinclidae > Cinclus > Cinclus cinclus. The sequence continues at coordinate 42,192,384 of NC_085084.1, read as the reverse complement.
CACCAGACTTTTTTTTTTTACTAGAGTTCATTGAAACCCATAAAAAGATTTGGCAGCCTGTTATACACGGTGTAAACACAGGCTGAGAAGTAGAATGGATCTCAGAGACCTACTATCCATGTGCCAACTAAGAGAAAGGAATAAAAGGAAGATGAAATAGACAGTAATGGCAAGCGGAATCCACTCACAACTGCGTAAGATTCTTGTTAAAAATTTAACAGAGTTTTGCAGTAGTGTCTTATATTGATAATGAAAAAGGTGTGCATGGGGGTAAGGTCAGCTCCAGAAGAGCAGAAAAGCATTATTTACATTAGGAAATACAGAAAACTGGTGGTTAGCATGGTGCTGAATTCCTAACTTTTTTTTTGCTGGAAGCACATAATTAAAACATAAAAAGCAAACTCTGATTTGGATTTGCCTAGGTTTCTAATGGCTGTCATCTAAATTCTGACTTCTACCATGGCTTCCACTGAATTTATTAAGCTTCTCAAGTGAAAAATAAGGACATTCCCAAATTTTATGTCACGCATTAGATATAATTGTCTTTTTCAAAATGTGCACTTCATATGAGTTACAATTTCTTTGATAACACTTTTGGAAACTGCATTATACATAGTGGAGCATGTGCAACAATCAATCTTCAAATTCAAAGATTACTCAAGACAGACAGGTACCTCCCATTAACTATTACTATTAATTGAAACTGACATTGCTGAGACTGGGAGGATTTCTGACGGGTCCATTAATGGTGATGATGATATTTAATGATGATAATCTTGATCTCATAGGTTTTAGTAAGTTGTCAAATTGCATTTCTTTGATTAAACTTTGCAAACCAATTGTCACCATGATCATATACTAGTTGACAAAGCAAGCGATGTTTAAATCCTTTGATGTTTGTTGAGAAACAAATCCTGTAACTAGAAACATTTTGCACCAGCTTCTGCCAGCAAGGTCCTCTGAACCATTTTGATTCTGACAGCATGGGCTTCCTCAAACAGTTCCCTAGCTTTGGTGACATTTTTGTCCTCACCTTTTCTCGTTAACAAGTTGATAATCTATTTTCCAGGGTAAGTAGTAAATTTCTTCCTGATTTTTATTACTTATCTGCAAAACCATAGCATGCAGCAGGTGTAGGCATGGACCCCAGAGAGGTCATTATGTTTCTCCACCCTTTTTTTGTGTGACCTTTGGCCATATTAAATAATCTTTTTCTTCTCTAAGCAAAGGAAGGTGCACAAAATCTTCACAGGAGTTATTTATCTCTATCATCCCATGTTTCTTCCAGATCTCCTGTATTTCTTGCTAGGCTTGGAAGCACAATTTGCCTATTTGCAAATGGAGTGCCATAGTTGCTTGTGGGATATCAACAGCACAAGAAGAGACTGTCAGGAGGTAATCTCTTGGGACCCAAGTGCTGGTATAAATTAGATCAGCTATAGGATAGCTGCTATGTGTACTCACCAGCTGTGTGAGACTAGCATAGCAATTCTCTTGACAATGTCTCCATAGGGTTTTGCTAGCTCCATGCCATTCAGAAGAAGTGAACATATGCCCTAACAACCTCTCACAGCCCCACTGTGGCCCGTTAGCAACCATTGTTCCTATTCTCTTGCTCTACAGGCACTGTAGAGGCAAGGCGTTGTCAATCTTGCTGCCTTCTTGAAGCCTTTTTGATGTAGATTGTACTCCCAGTAATAAAGCTTACCTAAGTGGGTAGTTCCCAGTCCTCCTCTTACAACAGCTGCAGAAATCCTGCTGCCTGCAAACCTGTTTAGTTCAAGCAACCTGTCATCCTTCCCCTGAAGCTGGGAGCAGCCTTTTATAACCTCAGCAATCACCACCCCCCTTTGCCAGGGATGAAGTTTTATAAAGAACTCATAAAAGCATGTAAGAATATTAACTTTATTTTTTTTAACCTTTCAGTATAACTATGTTCAATAAGCCAAATCCTTTGCATCCATAATTTGCTTTCTTCTAGATGATGATTTTTACACTACTTTTCCAAAAGTTGGTCCTATCCATGCTACAGCAGCAATGACACTAAAAAGCTTTTGAGAAAATTAAGGCATTTCAAACGATCTCTAATGTACCTTTAGTCATCCAAAAAATATAATCCAAATGACATTCATCCCTTACTCTATTCCACTCTCCTGGAGATTTCCATTTTAATAAAAGCCTCCCTGCAGGAAATCTTAAAAATCCTCCATTAAAGCCTTCTGTAAAGATGAGTTCATTTATAAATGACCCATGAAATACTATCAGTTCCTTTGGTGTTACTCTTAAAATGAAGGCAGATGAAGGGGCAACTGTGATTCACTTATATTGCTGAATGGCAGTGGTATAGATTTCAAAAATACTTTCTAAAAGTTATGGGTTTTTTTCAATTGTATCACAAAGGTATGGTTTATGTAGAGTATGGCCTATTGCAGTCTATTTTCTCAGTCTGATTTAATCATATCTTACAGCAATTAACACTTTCTGAATCACTTCATTTTGATAGAGACCTTCTTCAATATAGAAGTGAGCTTGTGTATCAAAATAACAAACATATCCTGCTTTGAAGAAGTGCTCTTCAGTTTCCCAGAAACAGATTAAATTTTAGAAAAGGCAAGTGGTTCCTCAATTTTCTATCTCTGTGTGCCCAACAAATCTCATCTAACCAAGGTGTGTGAGGAAGAACAGGAAACTCTGGCTCACATCAAATTTTGTTGGAGGACAAGATGGAAAATACTAAATAATCATAAGGTAACTACTACTATTGTAATACCCCTTAGACTCCTATGTCAAGCAACAAAAACTTTATACCACACTGATGCTGAACTTTGGGCAGGAATCATATTAGCATTGTGCTCCTCCTTTATTCTGGAAGTGCTCTCAAAGATTGTTTGGAAGTTAGGTTATGGCTGTATGTGGTCTGACTCATGTCAAGATTTGGTAAGTGGACACAGAAAGATGGTATGAATATGCCACTGTGGTAATAGGGAAAATCTCTCTCGTTCCAGAGGCATGTAAGACACAATCTCAATTACTGACACTATTGTGTTGCTATAGTAATCTGGAGTATAAAGTTTGCCATTATAAGATTGCTTGTTTTTCAGACATAGGAAAAATTAGAGAATATGTTCTATTGAGTTCTAACAAGTGCTTCAGTCTTTCCTTAATAGCTTCATAAAACTGTAATTTTTTTTCCTTGTCCTAACTTGTCAAATGCCACCAGCAATAATTTAATTGGTACTTGCTGTTTTCCAGAGGTTTTACCTCTACTGATCTGGTTTGACAGACTTGCAAAGATTTGACATATAATTGTTGCAACTACTATTGACCATTCTATTCAGCCAGTTTAAGCGACCCACAGTAGACAAAAAAAGAAAGATTACATAGAGCAGTACCAGAAGGAGCCATTTGTTCCCTTTCATATGAGGAAATGTCGCTGACTAAAAAAACCCTCAAGAACTGGCAAAACATAGATCTTCTTGTTTCTATAATCCAAATAGATAGCAACACATACAGAACATTTTCTATCAGAGTCAGTGAGATTTGCCTTAGTATATTTTCTTTTGCCTTCAGGAAATTATAATTGCTCTTTGGTGCTTTAGACTAGGTTTGCAGGAGCTGAAATTCAGCCAAAGTTTTGTCTATAATTAATTGATGTTATTAAAAAAGCACATGAAAGGGGAAAATACATTCACTATTCAATAGCAGTTTGATCACAATCCCAGGTTTTTAAATCCCAAATATGCAATAGCTCATTTTATCAATATAAGTATCCCAGCACTTACCAGAAAGCTCTGGGCACACTTGTGGTTAACTTACCATCTCAGTTCAGTTCTCAGCAGTAACTGGCATCTTAACAACAGCAGCACAGCAGTTTATCTTAGAAATACCAATAAAAAAGCTTCTCTGAGATGCTCCATATATCTTCGGCCTGCTCATTGTTGGGTCTTGCCCCATGGCATATTTGTATCAAGTATCCTACTGACTGAGACAGGACAAGGCAGATCCCAGACAGAAGCTTTTTTTGCACCTGTATTCATTCCACAGATGTTTTTCAATTCAGCAGAGTTTTTACCCAGATAAATTACATGTGAAAACAAATTCAGACTACTAAGTGAAAGAGGCATCAGTGTATTCTACCCATCTTTGAGCAGGGTTTGGGGAAGGAGATAATTCAAAAGAGCCATCATCGCTTCACTTCCTGCCTGACCAACCCACTGGCCTTCTACAATGGAGTGACTCCACCACTTGACAAGGGAAGGGCTATGGATATAATCTACCTGGACTTCTGCAGAGACTTTTACATGGTCCACCAAAACATCCTTCACTCTAAATTGGATTGGATAGGTGGACTATTTATGGATGGTGGCAGCCAGAGGTAACAGTCAATGGCTCAGTGTCATGCTGGAGATCAGTGACAAGTGGTATATCTCAGGGGCTCATACTGGGATCAGTGCTATTTAATATCTTCATTAATGGCACAGATGAAAGGATGAAGTGAACCCACAGCAATTCCACAGGTGACGCCAAGCAGAAAAATGCTGTTGACACACCTAAAGGACGGGATTCCATCCAGAGGGACTGGGACAAGCTCAAGAAGTTGGCCCATGGGAATCTCATGAGGTTTAACAAGACCAGGTACAAGGTACTGCACCTGAGCTGGGGCAAACCCCAGTATCAGCACAGGGTGGGGATGAATAGATGGACAGCAGCCTTGGGGAGAAGGACTTGGGGGTGCTGGTGGTTGAGAGGCTGGACATGACCCAGCCATGGGCACTCCCAGCCCAGAAAGCCAAACGTGTCCTGGGCTGCATCCAAAGCAGCGTGGGCAGCAGGGGAGGGAGGGGATTCTGTCCCTCTGCTCTGCTCTGGTGAGACCCCAGCTGGAACCCTGCATCCAGCTCTGGGGTCCAGCATAGGAAGGACATGGAACTGCTGGAGTGGGAAGAGGTCCAGACATGTTCAGAGGGCTGGAGCACCTTGTCTATGAAGACAGCTTGAGAGTTGGGATTGGCCATCCTGCAGGAGAAGGCCCTGTGGAAACCTTACGGAAGCCTTTCAGTACCTCAAGGAAGCCTATAAGAAAGATGGGGACGAACCTTTTTGCCAGTTCTGTGGCAATAGGATGTAGGATAATGGTTTTGAACAGTAAGAGAGTTGACTTGCGTTAGACATAAGGAAGGTTTTGTTTCAATGAAATTGGGTAAATTACTGAAACAGGTTGCCCAGGAGGGTGGGAGATGACCCATTCCTGAGAACATTCAAGGTCAGGTTGGACAGGGCTCTAATAGAGCTGGTGATGCCCCTGGTCATTGCGGAGAGTTGGACTAGATGACAGTTAAAGCTCACTTTCAAGCTAGTGTTCCATGATTCTATGATCTTCAGAGGCCCCTCTGCATCTCAGACATTCTGTGACTGTGCATCATTCCATAAAATAGAATGTCTATGGAGTTAAGCATCCTTCCACTTCTTCAATGTTCTCTCTCTGTTTCCAAGACTTTTGCCTTCTTGTGTCACTGAGTCCTCAAATATCTACCAAATCAGTGAATCTGTATATTTCAGACCTAATTTTTGAGGTGCATTTTAAATTTGGGAAGCTTTTGTGTTTCTGTTCCTGGCAATAAACTCAAGATGTCATAAGTAGGGGCTGAGGGAAGCTGTAATAAAATTCAGGAGTTAAAGAGAGTGACAGGCAAATGGCTTGCAACAGAGCTGCAACAAAACACTGTAGTTCAACAATTTTACACATTGGTGACATCATTACAGTGTCTAACTTCATATTTGTATGAATAAACTAGAAAGACTCTGGAAGATAATTTTATCTGGGATATATGATTTTGATTCAAATCCATAACTTCGTAACAAAGTTTGTGTGAAAAAATAAATTCATTGGTATAAAGCTATTAAAAGGAGCGAGTTTTCCTCAGTTCTCTAAATTTCTCATAGTACCTAAGTACAACAGAAGCTAGACTTTGAAAGTGTGAGGGAATGAAAGATGTGGCAAGACTGCAGAAGTTCCTGCTGACAACCAACTTTCTGCAACCGGAGGACATTTTAACAACAAAAAGATAAATTCAGATGTGGGATAGCATTGGTACTGCCATTTTGTTTATTAACGACATCTCCCATATTTTTTACTGAATTCAAAACCACAAAATCCCAGTAAGACAGTATCTGACTAGATATTTTCCATGCAGGGTGGGGGCAAACAAAGAGGAAAACAAATGTAGGTATTTTGGGCTCTGATAAAAAGCAAACAAAAGAAAGAGTATTTTAGAATTAGCTTGACATTTTGTCCCTCAGCCATACCCAGGTAAAACAGTGGGATGCAGTGCTACAGAAGGGCTTCTCATAACGTTTCCTTTGAATGGCACTAAGATGAATTCTGTATCCAGGACATAGGTTACATCTATGCTAGTCCTTCAGTTGCTTTTTATTAATTGTTTTTAAACTCTTTCTTTCATCCTGCAGTGTCTTTCCTTCTATTTCTTGTGCTATTTTTTCCACATATACTTTAATTAATTTAATTACAGTCTAGTGTAATTAAATTTTGTGTTTAGACACCTACTCTGTTTCCTGCACTGTACCTTCTCCTTCCTGTCAAATCTATGTCCTTTAATTACTCACTTTGGTCTCTACATATCAGGGCTAGTAAAATAGCTTACACACACACTTTCTACTATACATGCAAAATAATTAATTTTCTTGATTCCTTATATGCTTTCCCACATACTTGTATCTGGTCCTGTCATATACACAACATTTATGCTTTGTTTTTAATGCTTCTTTTGCCTGGTGCCAAGCTCAATCCAGGAAGACCTGGTAGCTCCCTGATGAAAACAGCACCATGCCAAGACTAAAAGGAGAAGGAGAAGGAGAAGGAGAAGGAGAAGGAGAAGGAGAAGGAGAAGGAGAAGGAGAAGGAGAAGGAGAAGGAGAAGGAGAAGGAGAAGGAGAAGGAGAAGGAGAAGGAGAAGGAGAAGGAGAAGGAGAAGGAGAAGGAGAAGGAGAAGGAGAAGGAGAAGGAGAAGGAGAAGGAGAAGGAGAAGGAGAAGGAGAATCTTCTCTTTGGTTTCTTGCATGCTCCCTTCTTTGTCCATGTTTCTTTCAGAGTGGACTCTTTCCAAAGGGCTTTCCAGGTTCAATCTTGATCTCTCTGGTCTCTTTCACACATGAGGGCAAGATCAAGGGATCTGCCCTTGCGTCTGTCCCTTAAATAAGGGCTGACTGTGGCAGAAGTTATGACTAATATATTTTTACAGGCAAGATAAATATTCTGTTGTCTGAGTTTTTTTTTAATATTTAAGGTGCAAGACTCGAGGGTAGTCTCCCCGACCAACTTCTAAGGGTCCCCTGATATCAGGGCAAAGGTGGCAAAACGAGGAATGGGTCCACACCACAACTGTGGGACTAAATACTTTAATAACCGTAAAAGAAAATGTGGGACGAGGCCCAAAACACTTGCATACACTCTAAGATTTAAGGGTTGAAGACAAGGGTGAGGGAAAATCCAGGGTATTTATAAGGGATGGTGAGAGGTGGGTCCAGGGTCAAAATCCAATGGGTAAAGGGAGAAGGGGTTCAAGGGAGGAGCAATATAGGGCAGGAGCCAATAGGGTAGGATGGGTGGAACAATGCAGTGAACATAACCCAATGGGGGTTACAAGGATTCAAGAACTTTCCAGAACTGGGAAGAGAAAAGGGATGACAGAGCTGGGAATAGAGACCACCAATGGGAAATTAGGGTTATAAAGCTTTACCGTAAAGAGTTTTAAAACTTTTAACATCCTTCTTAGGAACTACTATAAACTTAAGCAAATGCCCTCCAAGGCCTGGGGCCAAGGGGCAACTCCTCAGCAAAAACACTGGTCTGGCTTGGGATGTCAGCCAGTTTGACTCCTACATTCTGTTACTAGCTCCTCTGAAGCTCAACACAGTGTTTCCCATTCAGTTATACTAGACATATCTCCCTTTTGGTTAAAAACACGTGTAGTTTCTGGATGTCCTCCAGTAACAGCACATGCTGGAGCAATGGCTCATTGCTTGGTCCCAGTTAAACAGATTTTCCTCACTTTGTCAACAAAAATATTCAATTGTAACTTCATTCTGAATTTTCTACCAAAAGAACCCATTGTATGAATACAACAAATAAATTACCATAGGTGATTGAACTTTGTTTCAGCCACACAGCTGTGGTTGCAAGGTTACATCAGCTGAAAACTACTTCATAGGGAACTTCGTAATTTAAAGCAGTGATATGCCATGTAACAGTGCAATATATAAAGATACAATGGAAAACTAAAGCATCTTAGGCACAAAGCACTAAAGCATCTGTGACACAAAGCTATAAAAGATCCCCCTTAGTTAAATAATAATAAAGCGTGTCACATCCAAAAAGAGAAGAGGAGGGACTAAAAATTGCTAGCTCAGTTATCACTTCAAAAAACATGGGCTTGCTGGTAAGAACAAATCAGATGTGGAAGATTGTGATATTGCTCCAGACTGTCCCAGCATTTGTCTCTGCATGTACAAGTGGAATGTACAAGGGGAAAAGCTTTCAGGAAGAAAGTAAAGCAGGGTTCCTCTTTAAAAGATGTTTTATCTTCCACTCTCTCAAAAGAAGAAAAGATACACACCCCTCTGGATCTACATCCTTACTATCCATCCTGTTACCTGTGAAACATATTTTACTGCATTCCTCACTTTTTTCTTCAAATGCTGGTAGCACTGTGTCCAGACTGCACATGCCTGTTCCTAGCAATCATTCACAAAGCATTAAGGTGGACCCCCAGATACCATGATGCCTCACACAAATCCAGGTTTCTACTTCTTATGCTGAAATTGTCCTTACCTGGTAGTAGGTCTCAGTTTTGGTTTCAAAGTTAATACTACACCAAGCAGTTCTCCCTCTCTGGTCACTCACAGTTCAACCACCATCTTCAAAGCAGTTGGTCGCTTTTCTTTCCTTTAGCCAACAGTGTATGAGGAAATGTGAAAAATATGCATGGTTTATTGCTATATTACCCTAATCAGGAATGAGAGCAAATAGTGAAGGCTTCCGAAATAACCAGTATCAACAATATTAATAATCCCAACTGCAAGGTTTTTTATTTTTTTTTTGTTTGGTTTTTTTGGTTTGTTTTTTCTGGTGATGGTGGGTTGGCTTTTTTTTTATTTTTTTTTTTAATGGAAATCGCCTGAAGGAAATTTACCTCCTCTAAGTAAAAGCATTTGGCTCCAATGTTGGCTAGAATACACATCATTTAAGAACATCTTCATTGAGCCTACTACATTCCTGGGGCATCCTGTGTAAAGGGGTGCTTACAGTGGGTGTACCCACATGTTGCAGCAGCACACATTTAATTCACTTGTCTACCACCTGATTATGCCATCACCCTCTGAATCTGAAGATCAGTCTCTCATGTGTTTAGGTAAATCCAATAAATCTTGCCTGCTGTATGAAACTGGAAACGCATAACTTTGCAGTCACTTAAAATCATTGCTAGACATGGCTGTTTCTGAAGAACACTCTCACACTGCAGGCATGTTATGCACAGCTAAGATCTTCCCTTCAGCCCTACCAAAGAAACAAAAAACAGCAGCCTACAGTATATAGTACATCTCTGGATCTCTGCCTACATGGTTAGGCTCTTCACTAAGACTAGGTAAATACTGAACCAGCAAGGATGCTTTTAATTTATCTTTAAAGTTCCTATAAATAGCATTGTTGAATAATGCAGCTGTTGAATAATAAGGTGACTAGAAAATAAGGATGTAAAATGGAAATTTGTAGGGTGAAGCTAATATACGTGCAGCCTTACATCTTAATAACCATTATTTCTTTACTAAAATTATAGAACTGGTAAGTAAGGTTCTGAAATTTGAGATAAAAGACTTGAAAATAAAAAAATAAAAAAATAAAAAGAATCACACAAATCCCCAGATTCTGTTAATTTTCCTAGATGCAAGCATTACAAAGTTTTGTATTTCCTTGCTTTGGTGTGATTCTGGTATGAAGGAGACCAGAGGAAGAAATGAAGTAATAATATTCAGAACACTTTTAACTTATAGTGACAGGCAAATGGAAACAATTTGAAGTAGGCTTGAAAACTCATTCACTAAAATATTCTAGTTCAGCAGTTTTGTATGGCAGTGAAACCATAAAACTGTAATAGAAATACCATGTTCGTTCAAAAAGTTTCAGTTCTGTAATAATACATAGTGTAAATGGGAAGACCCAAGATAAAGAAAATAAGAAATTGAGATAGAGTCATGACAAGCTACCTTATAAATCAAGTGAATAAATGCTGATGGAAGAAAATTAAAATTATTCCAAGAAATGAATTAATTAAAAATGGATTACACATGTTACTTACAGAGGTACAACAGAATATAACCTTCAGTGATATTCAGTTATTGTAAATACTCAGATTAAGTGAAACAGCAAATTTTGCTGCAGCTTAAGACCACAATTATCACTGCTTCTTAACATCATGGCTGATTTTTGTGTGCATCTAACACAGTAATTTTGTTTTCTCCGAATTTGATCCTTTTAAAACTACAGCAGAAACATAAACCTTTCCCCCAGTCAGTGACTCAGTAATTTCTAGTCCTTGGTTTTTTCCATAAATTTTAACTGATTTAAAGTTGCAGGAAAATAAGATATAGACTATATATGTGGGGGATTTTGTGTATCTTAAAACTGGCATCATTCTTTGGAGCAAAATGTTTCATGTATCAAACTACATCTTAAGAAGTAGCTGAAGTGACTAGTTAAGATATCAAAATAAGTTTAAACTGTTTATTTTCCTGCTGGTTTTTAACTCATGCTGCTCGCAACTCTCCACAGTTACTGAGGATGGGCAGTACACTCCTAGGAGTCATTTTACCAGCATTGAAATATTTTACAAGAATCTTGAGGCACTGTGAAGCACACAGTAGAGCAAAGGCTCCAGAAGGCAGTTTTGGGCACACCTGGTGTTTGGTGAGTGCAGAAGGTGCCTCTCTCTGTACTGCTTTTCGGGAAAACCATGTGGCATGCACCTTTTCCCCAGACATGTCCTGTGATATGATAGGACCCAAGCACACGATGCAGGCCTATGAGCCCCATGAAGTTTTGCCCCTTCCTTCAAAGCCCTTTGAGAGCAAACAGGAAAGAAGTGTGGGACCAGGCTTTCTTTTCTCCTGGGGAGAGTGAGAAACATGATCTGCACAAAACAATCTGCCACCCCACTCAATAAATCTTCAGTCTGGGACCCTCCTTTCATTCCCCCCTGATTAAAACCGCCCTTTTGCTTCTCAAAAGCAGATGGTGGCAGCAAGTTCTTCTGTGCTGGCTTGAGCTACCAACCCATGGCTGCAAGACAGGCAGTGGGCAGCACAGGTGGCAGCACAGGGATGATTTGGGCACAAGGTGCAAACCCCCATGGCTCCCATGAGCCTCACACGTCGCCCTGGCATTCTGCCTTTCTTCAGCTTGAGAACCAGTAGTACCTTGATGGAGAGTACACTCATAAAGTCTTAGAAAGCCCAACATGATGTTTTTCCTTTATCCAGGAGATGCAAATGTTCTGTTAAATTAAGCACTGTGACTGGGAAAGCATGTCATGATGCAGTGGTCTGGGTATTTCTGAGGTTTCTGATTAGTGAATGCTGAAATTTTTTTAAGAATTGTTGTGCCTGAAAAGCCAAAGTGCAAGCTGTTCACAGCCCAGTTCCCAGCAATGAAGCCAGGGACACTATTCCCAGGGGAAGGAAGTTTGGGGAAAAACTGGATGGTATGTTCTGTTGTGAATTCACTTGTCACGCATTTACAAAGGGACATTTTACACATAGAAATTTCATTTTACAATCAAGATTATGATTCAGACTAGACAAAAGCAAACAGTTGATTAAGACAGATATTCCTGTCTTAATACATACATAACATTAACACTTTTGTGCTTTTTTTTCTTTTAATATGATCTCTTTAGAAGGCATATTATTCCTTAGACAAACTAACACAAGTTCTCAAGTTATCTCAGGATAGTTGTTTCAAAAGAAAATGCAGTATTTCATAATAAACATTTATAATCAGGTTTTTAACAAAGTAATTCATCATATAAACAAATGAATCAGTCAAGACACTAAATAAATACTTGTACTGGTAAATACTAGCATTTTGATTATATCATGTAGGACCTGATCCTGCAAGCCCTCTGTATACATCTTTATCCCCACTGAATGATTGGTTTCATTGCTTGTTCTAATCTACTATTTTACTTTGAGCTGAGCAAATACTTTCTGGCTACTAAGTTAAGTAATTGAAATAAGTACTGGAATACATCCCAGTAGACAATGATTTCCTTAGATGTCTTTGTAAGTCATTAGTTTTTTTCTTGTTTACAAAATCATCACAAACATGTATCAACAGGCAATCAGTTTTGGGTGTTGCATTAATTGAGATTTTTTAAATATATCATGTTCCTTGTTCTTGGCTTTTTTAATGAACAAAGTGTGACTTTGCACTCAATTTGAAGAGCAATTTCCAAGAATAATATTATAAGTGATACTGAATTTTGCTTTTGTCAGACATTTGAGCTAACAATACTGGGCTAGGAAGGCAAGAGCCTCCAGGAAAATAACAAGCCAGGAATTCTGCTTGAGGAGGGCTGGTACAAATATGAATTCCACTCTCTGTTCTCATCTACCACAATTACTACCTTCTTGAGAGTAAGGGAATGGCCTTTTTTAAAGCAGACAACAAACTATGGCCAGCTCTTTAATTTTGAGTTTACTCAATCCTTGCCATTTTCTTTGCATGGTAAATCCAGAACAGAGAACCACAGATAAGAGACATTAACTGACCTACATACCCTCTTCATGCCTTAAGAAATTATCTGGATATCCTCACACAAACAAATGTACCAGTGGATTTCAAACTCTTAGTTGTTTTGGGGGGTTTTTGGAGTATTTGGGTTTTTTTAAGGAAACAGAGTAGTCAGTCACAGCTGAAAACCTTAAAATTTTTCTTGCCCAGCTCTGTTTGAAATACAGTTTGAAATCAAGGGTACTGAGGTTATTAGATGTACCCACTGTAATAACTTAAGTTTAGCTGAATTATGATGGTTTCCTGAACGTCTTTAAGCTCATACCACAGTATAACATGAAATGTTCCAATCATGTAGCAAAAATAGCAGTGATTGTAACAAATCACTGCCTGAACTAAAAAGTGGAATGTACTTTGAAATTTCTCTCTCTATATATCAATATATATAGGGATATACACACACGCACACACACACACATACACACATATATATCCCTATATAAACATTTCATAAATTTATTTTATTATTTCTTCTGTTGGTATTACTTTAAATACTTCATGAATCCACAATATGACAACTTCAGGCTGTTTGGAGAGATAAATCTGAACACAGTCTTATAACCTCCACTAATATAAATACATTGCCAAGGAACTTTGACCAGCAATAGTAAGTTTTGAAACTTAAATAACTATTCTACAGTTACTTTAATTTTAACAACAAGTTACTACTGAGTACCAATATTCACGAAAAATGTAAAAAAAAATAGAGCTTTAACTTTTAACACTGTAATGCAGCCTTGTGAAAGGAATGTGGAAGAAAATTATGTATTAGAGACTCATTCTAAAAAGAGAAAGAGCAACTTATACTATGTGTTTCAAAGTAAGAACACTGTATGCTTGCACTTTATCATAAATGACCATGCTGAGTCATAGTTTCTTCTTGCCTGCAAAGGAAAGATGTTGGCTCAAAAATCTTCAAAGTGTACATAAGCATTTGGTTAAATCATGTTTGCTCTGAAAATAAAGTTCATTTACACTTTGACTGAATAACAATGAGGAGTTTGTTTTAATAATAAGACATTTAAGGACCTTGGTAGCCAGTACCAGTTGTATTTGCAAGTAGCTCCTCAGCTTTACTCTTTTTTTAAAAAATAAAGGTACAATTATAGTTATTCATTTACTTTAAAAATTCTAAAGATGAAGAAAAGTAGCGTTTATACATATAAGTCCTCATATAAATTATAAAACTCAAGTTTATCTTAGAGAGTTCCATCCCCAGAAGAAGCATAAAGCACTTTTGTGGTACCTTCACCAGTAAATATTTGTTTCACATCAAATCTGAGAAATGCAACAAAGATGATACTGAATCCAAAAGCTGAAAGACAGCATTCTTCTAATACAGTCTCTTGCGATGAATATGCTCCATGGGCTTGTATGATTTCCATGACTAGACTGAATTTCAAATAAAGGAAATATGAAGGAATTCATCTCACCAGTTCAGTAGGTGTAAGAAACTTCAGTGAACAGCAAAGTCATCCTGTTTGAGGTCAACAGTCTTTGGAAGACTACAAGGAGGGAGTTTAAAACTATGACAGTAAAATCAAATAACAGCAATGAGGTAAACTCCCCTAAAAAGGCCAAATAGGCTGAGTTGTCAGGAGAGAGTCCAGTTGTACTTGACACCCAAATGTTTCTGTAGCCAGAGTCCAGCGAGCTGCATGGTAGAGGCAAATGTACTTGCTTTGGACCCTAAGCACATTTTATATTGTTTCGGATCTAAATTTGGGTCACACTGAACAGGATGAAAAATATGGACAACTCCTACTTCCTGACTTCTGAAAGCCTTCAAGCCAGACGTTATCACTTTAGTAAAGAGATCTACATCCTCAAGTCCCCAGCCTTGAATCGAGGTATCAAATCCACCAGCAGTCAGTAGATCACTTTTGTAAATACAAGTAATTCCAAATCCATACTCCCTCCAAAATCCAGTTCTTTTTGTGAAAACAAAACTACTGTCAGCTGGAGGGTTGCCTCCGTATATTACTTTTGGATCATATTGACTGAAGATGATAGGGTAGTAAACCTGCTCTCCCTGAATAGTGTTATCTCTGCATCGTTGGAGGAAGTCTGATGTGAATACCAGATCAACATCACAGAACAGCAGCAAAGTGTCATTGTCAAACTGAGAAGCGGCCATCTCAAGACCTAAACCTCTAGAAAACTTTCCTGACATTGGAATCAGGGTCATGTCTGCCTTGGGATATTTAATGCTGTATTCTTTCGTTAGCTCAATGTGTTTGCTGGAGTCTTGGCCTGACTCAGAACTGAAGAGAATTATTGCCAACTTTACATTCTGCTTGGGAATCAGACAAGTCTTCTCAAAATTATCCATAAATCTTGAGAAAGTATCAAATCTTCCCGTGATAGGGACAAGAATATGTATTTTCTTGTCACTGTGTCCCCCAGTCTCTTTGGTGCCTTGGAATGACGAGGAAAAAATCTTTAAAGAATTTGAAAGGAAAGAGAAAGATTGAGTGTCAGTGTTGGTGTCCTCCAGCAAGCTTTTTACATCCAGCTCCTCTGCTTCTTTGAAGAAAGGTTTGCTAAACAATTGCTGAAGGTAAGCATGGCGTCTCACTGGAACTGTAACTTTCCTTCCTTTGTGCCTTTTGTACAAAAGCAGCAAATCCAGGATGTACTCTACCCCATGCAGAGGGTCTACCCTGCGGTACCCATACTGTATTTCCTTGAAATCAATGAGCCTTCCTCTAGATCTGGAGTTCTCATTTATCATTTCCATGACCTGCATCACAGTATCATCCAGTGCAGCCCGCAGGACACTGCTCAGGCTTTGCCGGGGTGGCTGGTTCTCCACCATTGAGTAAAGAAACTTTCCTGTCAGGAACTCCCACTCAATGACTTCATCCCTTTCACGCGGCTGGAAATTATTGAAAGACGGCACCACTCCCAGTTGTTGATCTTCCTTATTTACTTCAGTGTTACTGAGCTTGCTCATCAGGACACTTTCTCGATGGAGCTGGATGGTCCGATGGCGCAGTTCAGAAATTTTGCGACTCAGTATGTAATTGTGCAGCCTATATTGGTAGGCTGGTCTTTTGTTTGGATGAAGTGTTATGGCTGTGTGGATCTTGCTGTTGTGAAGATCTTGAATGTAACCCTTGCGGTTGTGTTCATAGTTTTCATGGAACAATTGCTGCATCTATAAAGACAGAAGGGTGTAGGGGGAAAGAGACATTAAGTTGAAGTTCTTCTACCTGAAAAAAGGACTCACATAGGTATTGGTATCATTACCAATTCTTATAGATCATGGGTTTTTAGGCACATAATTTTAAATCCTTCTGTAGAAAATAGTTTTATTGTTTTGGTCTGAGTTTCAACAACCATATATTGTCCTCTGCCTAAAGAGAAGGTCAGCTGTCTTAGGTTTATCTTCACTTTGTCCAACTGTGGAGCTAAGGGAAATGCTTAGGTCTGTGGGTAATATTTCTGAGTTCATAGATGCTATGCATAAGCCACCGACTTCAATTAGAAAACCACAATTAGCACAGATCTTTAATGAAAGGCTAGCAACATTCACAATTTTTTAAAGAGCATGCTGTATTTGTGATTGTGGAGCACAAAGCTGATTGTACTGATATATGCAAATAACATTGCTTAACATTAAAAAACTGAATGGCCTTAACAAAACTTTTTTTTTCATATTGACAGAGAATTCAATAATTGAAATAAAACCATTTGCAAGGTGCACCATTTATATAATAGAGTATGTCAGTGAAGCAATTGATTGTGATAGTGATTTCCAATTTATTTCTGCAGCAAAAAAGACATTCTATTGCTGTCAGATTAGTAGTTGGGATATAATTAAGAGATACAATTTTTGGCTGTCAGGATCCAAAATATCTGGCCTTTATACTTTCTGTGCTGACAACTAAATTATAAGCAAATCATAAAACTATATTTGACTCAGTTTCCTTCCTAGAAGACAACTTAGCTCATTAATAATGTGATGAGTATTTATTCTTAAATGGGAAATTATATGGAGTAGTAAAATATTGACATCATAAATATATGTAAAATCTGCTGCCCTTTGCTGACACCTACGAACTCCAGAGAATTATTTCCCATACTGCAGTTTTTTATCTGCAAACTGATTGGTCTGTAATCAATACATAAGGAAAATGTGCTAGTTAGATAGAAAAAGTTGTTCAAGAATGCATTGTAAACTTAAGCTGTAATCAGTTTCTGAGATGGGTATTGAAGTTTGTATTTTATACACTGAAGAAATCAAGAGAGGTAAGTTCTGACTGCACAGTATATCAGATGCAAAACATTTAGCTCATTTTACTTCAATTCTTTCAAGAACAGAAGCTTTGCTACCATAAGTAATAGTAGGAATAGGGCAGTAAATGTAAAATAACACCTAACAAAGCTAAGAATCATAAAACCTAAGTAAAATTCATTGGCATGTACAAGACATAAACATTGTCACATTTATAAAAACAGAACTTTAATATAAAACTTCTAGAGTGCCCCTCCCATCTCATTCAGACCCCAAATGCTTCTGCTTGAGCAAACATGGTTGCTACTATTACTCCGATTAAAATTTTTGAAGTTCGTCATATAACATGCAGAAAAGTAACAGACACATTCTGAGAAATACCTTAAGCTATGTTAAATTTGCCTCTAATAAAACAAACAGGTACCTCTAATACATTTAAGTGAAAATGAATGTGAAAAAACATATAAAATTACAACATGATTCCTATACCCCTTATTCACAGAATTCCTACCTAAAGCTCTCTGAGAACATTTGCTCTGTCTTGAAATGTAGGTGTTTTGGTTGTTACATGAGATGAGACGAACCAGGGACACAAGGGTTTGGGTGATTTCCCTGTAACCACAGAGAATAGGAACCAACATCACGAGGCCTGTGAGTGTTTTAACTAGCAGAGCTGGAAGACATGAAATATAGCTTCCTTGATAACTAGAGGTGGTCGCTGGCAAGACAGGTGGATTAGAGATTGAAAGGGAAAAGAGTGTGTAGGAAGGAGCTGGGTGGTGATATTTGCTCTTTGGAAAAACAGTTTTCTTGTTCTACAAATTACATTTTGAATAATGATAAAAGAACAGCTGATCTGGCTAGATTTCCAGCTCTCCAGTTCTAAGCTACAATTCCTTCCTGATCTGTTTTATTTAAAAGTGTATGCTGTGGGATCTGCAAGCTGACTATGCTTTTGGATTGTCCAATTTTTCTGCAAAAAGCTGAAGGTGTGATTTTTACATCTAGAATTTCATAGTAAAGTCCCCTTAAAAGAAAATAAAGAAAATGTGTAATGTCGAAAACAAAGTAAAGGGGAGGTGGTTTGGGCAGCTTTCTTTTCTAACTTGGCTAATGAAGAATGCTATTTGAGTATAAATGAAACAACCATTACATATTTATATATTTACAACCATTAATGCCTTTACACATTATATTTAAAGTGCATGATTTTTTCATATTTAAGTACATGAAAGTTTTATGTAAAGTAGTAAAATGCTTTTTATTCAAAAGATTTGCAACAGATGACATACTATTGCTGCAAAGCTAAATGCTGTCCTCCTACTACGCAATTTCTTCTGTAAGCCTTGACTTACTACAAAATCTGCTTTACAGAAGATTCATTAGCAGCACTTACTTAACAGAAATATTCTGTTGACATAAATACTGCATTTTTTGCACGTTCAAATTTCTGATGCCTGGGTTTATTTGATATGCTCCACTGAAATAATGGAGAGAAGACATACTCCATTATAATAATGATTTCAATTTTAATAATCAACAAAAGATTAAAAGTAGCAATGAAAAAAAATTCAATCAACTCAGTAATGCAGTACTATCACATATGCAAAACTGCACTAATCCATTTTCAGTTATGTTATTGAAAACTTTTAATAGACCCCAATTTGGAGAAAACAGAACAAACATGACACTGAAAGCACTTCCTGAAGACAGCCTGTTTTAATCTTGGTGCAGAAATTTGTTCTCTATATTGCAAAAAAAACCCAGGAATTTTTACAATTCAACTTATTAACATCTAAATTAAAGCAACTCAATTTGATCCTGCTTTGAAATTTCTAAGCAAGGTGGTCAAGCCTAGGAGGTAAAGGGAAGGATGATTACATTTCCTGGAAAATGGATTTGTGTGATATTCTGAACTGAAAAATGCAGTCATAAATTATCTGACAAGGGAGGTGGGTTTGGGAAGTGGCAAGATTTATTGGCTATAAATTAAAATTATTCAGTATAGTAAGAGTAAACCGTTCTGCAAAAGTCTTCATCATTTTGAATGGCAAGGTAATAAAATGCCAGATTAAATTCTGTGTAGATAAATGCAGCATACATGTGAGGAACACAATCCTAACTCTACCTGAAGAATGTCAGACTGTGTGAGCTGTTAGGACTCCGGAAAGAGAACCTAGTCCACACAGTATGTAATTCTGTGTAGGAGTCACACAGAGGTTGAGTAGTAATGAAAGGAAAAGCAAATAGCACGAGGACAAGTCTAGAGTGAATCAGAAGCATGGTTTTGTCCATAGCACAACTGCTCATTGAAGACTGTGGCCAGGCACCTTGTCAGAATCGTCACATCTGAAACTGGTAACACAAAATTATAGAATGTTAAGGGTTGGTAGGGACCTGAAATACCATCTAGTTTCAATACTTCTGCCATAGACAAGGACACCTTCCACTAGACTAGGTTGCTCAAAGTACTACCCAACCCAGCTTTTAACATGTCAGGGTTGGGATATCCACAACCTCCCTGGACAGCCTGTTCCAGCGTCTCACCACCCTCACAGGAAATAATTTCCTCCTAACATCTAGCCTAAGTTTTTTTCTTCCCATTTGTACCCATTATTCCTTGTTCTACTAATACAATCCCTGAAGAGCTGCTCTCTGGCTTCCCTGTACGCCTCCAGATAGTGGAATGCTGCTATGAAGTCTCCATGCAACTTTCCCTTCTCTAGAGTGAGCAGCCCCAGTTTTCTCAGCCTGTATTTGTACTTCTTATCAACTTCATGTCCTCCTCTGAACTCACTCCAGCAGTTCCATGTCCTTCCTGTGCTGGACCCCAGAGCTGGATGCAGGGTTCCAGCTGGGGTCTCACCAGAGCAGAGCAGAGCAGAGCAGAGCAGAGCAGAGCAGAGCAGAGCAGAGCAGAGCAGAGGGACAGAATCCCCTCCCTCCCCTGCTGCCCACGCTGCTCTGGATGCAGCCCAGGACACGTTTGGCTTTCTGGGCTGGGAGTGCTCATGGCTGGGTCATGTTGAGTTTATCATCAACCACCATGTGGGTACAAAGGTACTAACCAAGGTTACCCAACAATTACACATCAGGATCATTAAATATACAGATAACCAGGGTAGAAGGGAGTAATTCAAAGAGGGCCAACCCTGAGATCAATGGAGTCAGACTAAGTGAGAACCGTAAGAAAAATTGATAGGAATTGAACCATCCTTCTCACATAAAGAACTATGACACTTAGAAGGATGCACTCAAGACTCAGAAACAGAAAAGGAAATAATCATATAGCCCAAACACAGATTTTACTGGCACAGCAAGCTGCTGGTAGTAAAATTTTGGATTACTTTAAATACTGAGGTAACACTTTAGCAGGAAACTCCAATCATTGCTATCTAGAACTCCTGGAGCCTCAACTGAAGATATGTCACAATATTTCCTTATTGTCCTGCACCCCTGCCTCAGCTTCTCCTACCAGTTACTGCATAGAGAGAATATTTTGCCAAATGAACATTTAGTTTGACATGATACAACCAATTTACATTCCCTGAAAGCAGTGAATGGGAGAATTTGACTTCAGTATAATACACGGAGGCCCAACATTTTCTTTCCATATTGTATGACTTAGTGACTTTTTTGAATAGTTTGTCTTCTGAATGATTCTTACAGCAGAGCTAATGCAAGAGTTGGCACAGACTTCTGCTTGCCTTTTTCCATGCCAGCTGAAACTAGAATTTGGCAAGAAATTCTAATGATCTAATCATGCTCTAAGGAACTCTGAACTGCAAGCAGGAATTAAAAAAATTGTAAATAAGAAATCAGAATAAAGGCAATGTTTTATTATCGTGAAAGAAAAATACAATAGCTAATACACAAGCACAAAGTAATTTGCATTGCAAGCTCTGAAATTATTGTAATTGCTGTGATTTACTGATATAATAAAAAAGGGAAGTTCTTATTACATATACACAAAAGCCCAAAACAACCAACTTCATTATTGCAAGACTATCACATATTAAGAGTGAATGCAAATGGTGATTTTTAAATTAACACAATTTTTTTGAGCATTAAGAACAATTTCCCCCATTTAACAGAGAAGACATAAAACCCAATCCTCCATCCACTCAACCTGTTGAGCTGTTCTTAAATCTACTAGTGCTAAACTCTTGACCATTTTATCTAAATGGGACTTTTTATAAATGTAGAAGTAAGATGAGCAGGAATTATTCCTGGTCTTTCTTCCCTCTGTCCTTCAAAGTTTAGCTCTTCTAAAGATGAAGATTTATTCACTACTTTCAGTGAGTTCAAGGGACATTTCATCCATATGAAGTACACATGTAAATCTACTGTGTTTGAGATGACATTATTCTGAACAGCAGGAAGTTGAGTACTTAAAAAAAATTCAGATGACTATAGACACATTAGGATGGTCTCAATAATATGAACCATAATATAATGTAACACTAAGATACAGGTAATCTAAGTTTCTGGACAAGAAGACAGATTTGACCAAGTCAGTTTTGGTTCTCTGAGAAATACTATCAACCTGGAGAAGATAAGGATTAAGACTGAAATTATGAAATGCATATCAACTAGATAAAAGAGAAGCAATAAGAAGCTATGTACAAGTGGGGAATTATCAGTTTGGAGGGAAGCTTCTAAGGAACAATATCATACCTAGTGACACTGGCACAAAATCTTGAACACTGTTCATGACACATAGTCAAGGACATTGTGACTAAATGAGAAGACAACCCATAAAGAGCAACAGAATTCAGAAATTAAGAAGCTGTGGAAATTAAGTTGCTATAAGAAGACAACACATATAATGCAATATCCATGGTTGTAAGAGGTAAGTGACTAAGCATCTTAGGAAAGCTGAACTACACTGGAAATAATTGACACACAAATTGACATACAGTTTTTAAACTGGAAATAATTGACATACAAAGAAAGCATAAGAATATTAGCAGACAGTAAAGTGACACTAAGAGATTATGAAAATTCATTGTGACACCTCTACAGAAAAGGGACACAAAACAGTGTTGCATCAGTCAGAATATTTCAGAAAGACACAACAAACAAGTTCACACAATTCTGGATCTGCATTTTTATGAAATGCATGGGACCAAATCAGTGCAAAAGAAACTTGTCAGGACTTCTCTAATTTAGCTTGTAAATAGTCAAATTAAACAGCATTGGTATACAAGGACAGCAGCATGCATGGAAGGAAACAGAAAAATGTCTCAAATTATGATAAGTATTATCTGAGTGAAACAATTGTGGGAAAGGCTGCATTTTAGTAGTCAGCAGATTTAAGGAAGGTAGGCTGACAGTCTTTCAGCATCCTCAGGTTTGGACTGACAGGTGTCACTAACCCCCTTCTTTGGAACAAACCAGCCTCCAGCAGAGAAGCACGAGGGTAATGTGGAAGGGATGACAGGTTAAGAAGCTGGTAATAACCGTTCCAGTTACAATGAACCATCCACTGCAAATTTTTCCACTAGGATGTGAAATGGAAATAGCTGACTCAGCAGTTGTGATGATGCCAAGGATCTGACTCATTTCCTGTTCTGGATGATAAGGGATGAGTGATCACAGAGAAGGTATAAAAAATTTTCCTATCATAGCTTAAGATTCATGTAACTCAGTGATGTTTAGACTTGTGGTTTCTCCTACATACTCAGTCACTGAGAGTGCTCAGCAGAGAAAGACAGATTTTCATTATCAGAGAGTTGCACAGTGAGACACAAACAAGCGCACTGGGACCAGCTACATGTTTATGCCTTGAGTCTTGAGAGCTGAACATGCTCTCCACGGCATTAAACCAATACCCCTGCAGTCCAGGAGGTAGAGCCATCTGAAGTTTTGCCATTGTTTGCCTCATTACAGAAGGTGATTTACCACAGTAGCATTGCTGCTATCACATCCAGTGACAACCATCAGCACATACGTACTTCAGATCCTTTTGAGCATCTTGGTGGGGCACGTGTGCATCCTTAGATAACAGTTTGATGCTAAAAACTTTTCCACATGATAAAATTGTTCTCTGGCTCCCACACATCAAGCAAAGGAGAAATCCACCCTCCTTGAAGCAAAATCTCCTATGACCTCAGGGCCATAGTTCCAAAACTGGATCTTGCCAAGGTTCCCACCCTGCCACAAAGGGTGCTACAGGTCCCTTACAACCAAATAGCACTCCCTGGCATGTTTCATACAGCATGAGACAGACAAAGAATTTATTAATAAGTGACATTTCACAAATTTAAAGATAATTAGTCAATAATTCATTCTTGCTGCATTTGTATCAAGTCACTAAAATACTCCACTGTTAAAATAACATACATTACATTATTGTCTACTAGTTAGCTATTACCTGTATCAAGTACATTCTATAAGAAACACTAGCTTTTTTATGTGCATGCTTTATTATTTACAGAATTCACACTATATGTATACTATTTTACTATATTATAAAATGTGACCACAAAAGTAATGTATAATCTTTTATACTAACACATCTTCAGAGGAAGACACTAAACCTTTCTGAAGGGTCATATACAGCAATGTACCAGAGCATTTACCAACATTTCTTCCTACAAAATAGACAGTTCCTATTAATAGACAGTTGAGAAAGATTCTTAATCATTAACTTTAGGAAGCAGAAGAAGGTTATTTTGCTAACCTTTTTCCCTTAAGCATAGTCCTGAAGTCAGTTTACAATGATTCTTGAACCGTAACACTAAAAACCAAATTCTTGTGTTAGTAAAATTATTTAGTGTGCCCATGGAATTATTTATTAAGTGAAACTTACAATTAACTCCATTATATAGCACATGCAACATTTTCTAAAACATGGACTCATGCATTTATGTATCTGATCAAATATTTGAATACTGTAATTATTCTCTGAAGTGCACAAACACCACAAATGCTGATTCTACATAAACCAATTATATAGAAACTGGAAATCTTGCTTTTTTTGGTATCTTGTGGGTAGTATCACAGTTGAACTAGCAACACACCCCACTTAGCGGGATTACCCCAGAAAGAATTTTTACTGAGAAATTTCCCTTTTGTTACACCAAAGAAGATCATGTCCTTTTCACTCCTACTCAGTAGCACTCATGTGTTTCCATTTATCTTATCCCCTAAGCCTTCCCTCCTACAAAAAACCCCACTTCTAAGGAAAATATCCAAATACAGACAGCTAGTGTGGTGAACACTTTTTAGCATGGATATACTCAGCACTCTTCACGGTGTTACAGAAGAGTGTACTTTGGTTTGTGATAATATGAAGATGCCTGGGATAGTATTTCATTCACACTTGGCTAGAGCCATTCCTCAAAAAAAACCAGTGGTAATGTATCCCTCCTGTTTTTCACTTGTTGAGACCAATCTCCTTGTACATGTTTGAGAATCTTTGTCCATCCAGACCCATTTCATGCTAACCAAGCGAAGCTGAAGCCACAGAATTAACATACTGTAATGGCCTGAGGCTGTGCTGCCTGCTTCATGTGATGACTCCACTCTTACCATACCAGATGATAACAGTTCAGATGCTCAGCACACCATCTGCACTCCTGTCATGTTCAATGTGGGAAACCTCTTCTGCTGAATGAAGAATTTGGGAGGTTTTCTTCTGCAGTGCAATATAAAAAATTAATGTTTCTACAGCCTTTATGCTTCAATTACTCTGAGTGTGCAATCTTAAAACACTGGGAGAGGACAATTTCATACAGCAGGAGAAAGCAGCCCTCTGTGTGCCCCTGCCCCAATAACAACACTAGCTATAAAATGTATGAGGCTCCTGTCTCATGAAAAATCCATATACTGTAGTGATATTTTACAAGGCATAATTCTTCCTACTGGGAGATGAGCATCCTGCAAACTAGAGCTGTCTGACACAAAGGGTTTCCTCGTATTTATGACTTCCCCTAGAAGAATCAATCTTCCTGAAGAATCTACATGCCTGTGCCTTACTAAACCTGTTATCCACTACAGAAAACGTGCACCTTACTTTGCTCATCAGGAGCTTAAAAGGACTTCTTAACTGAGTCCTAAATATCCTTACTTTTAAAGTAACTCACCAATTCAAACGTTGAAGAAAACTTTGAGATAAAGCCATTTTAATTTCTAATTCTTCTGAAAAAACTATTTAAAGGATCAAGCCTCAGCATTACCAATACTGAGATCTAAGTGCTGAGTTAAACTGCAGTATTCCTCTGCTTCACAAGTTGGTCACATTTCTCTCTAAATGAAAAACTCTAACTAAAAACAATCAGTTGAGTTTACTATTCACAGTATATTTATGATTATAGTCTACAAAAGGGCAATGCTGTGAGCTACTATCCATCAGTGAAGTCAATTACTAGGACACAAAATGTTTTTCCTATTGTTTTAGGAGTCTTATAGTACTATAGTTTGAGACTTAAATTTGAGGCTATAATGAAAGTAATAAATATTTTTCTCACACTGTTTTTATTGCCTTTTACCTTCAGTTTTAGCCACGTTTCCATAAAATCTACTTTGGTATAAGACAGTAAAACCAAACAGCCCTATCCTTCCAAAAGTCCACAATTATCTGGAAGCAGAACTTTTCATAAATACTAAAAGAAATAATAGAATCATCTTTACTATAACTAGAGGATTTATCTAAACAAGCCATGTACCAAAAAAAGTTCTCCCTTTGAGATAATACCTCAATTATTTATAAAGAGCTACTTAATATAACCTAATTCTGCACAGTGATAGGCATTCTATCACATCTGTTTGCCACCCTCTAACGCTTCTGTTTGCAAAAACATGAGGTTTTGGAACTTACTAAATAATGTTAATCCAGTGCAACCTGATGGAACTTTGATTTCCAGTCTTGAAACAGATCCTGCTTGAAGACCAAAGAACTGGACCAGATGATCTCTGTACCTGTTTAACTTATATTACTTCACAGTCTTATAATTCCATATTAATTAGTAAACTTGTATTAGAAAACATAATTTGATGAGGAACAGAATGGTAACAATGTCTATTGTAGAATCAATATTAGGGAATATGCACCTGATGTCTTCCAAAAGTTTTTCACAAAAATATAAACTTTGGGAGACTGGAAACATTGACAAATCAGCCTATTTTTAAATTCATATAATATGATCTATTTTATACAGCATGTGTGTGGAAGCAAATACATAGCATGATTCAAAATTATTTTGAGTAACTCAGCCTTAAAGAGATGCTACTTTCTCTGTTCATTTATCCTTTTTCCCCATTATTTTACTGTTAAAATTTTTCAGCTCTTTTCTTTGGAATGTCTTACTCCTCTGCAGATTTATGGATTTAGAAACAGTAAAGAACCAATAATTCTCCTGTGTTTATTTGATCCCCTTCTATTTATTCATGTATTTTTTTTCCCTCCACAAGTTCTACATATGCCTAAAATTATGCACTGGGAGCCCTACAAGATCAGTACAACATACCTGAAGGCAAAACACACGGTCTCAACAACTGTATTGTGCACATCAAGTTGCACAAAATGACACCAACAGCAATTTCTATAGTTGAACTTTCATGCAATTTAAAAAGCTGGCTGATATTTTACAATTGCACAGGTAATGACATAAACAGTCCAGTATAACATCTTGTGAAGAAGACAGTATTTCTTTTCAGCAAACAAGACTGGATGAACGGCTACCAGACAAATGGCAAACAAGCATACTCAGTGCTTGTTTCTTGGGCAAAGCGAACTGTTAAAGTACTGCCTGAGGAGAAATACCAGTTTGCTAATGTTGTCTGAATAGCCTGTGAAGGTAGAGAATAGAAGTTAGTAAGAAAGAGTAATTTCAAA
The DNA here is from genome assembly GCF_963662255.1 of Cinclus cinclus. Classification (NCBI taxonomy): domain Eukaryota; kingdom Metazoa; phylum Chordata; class Aves; order Passeriformes; family Cinclidae; genus Cinclus; species Cinclus cinclus. The sequence goes on along the minus strand of NC_085084.1, from coordinate 42,165,438 downwards.
AAGTCAAAATAGAAAGCATGACAAGAGGAAACAGATGGATTCCAACCTATCCTGGGGAGTGGTGAGAATCAACTTACATGAGCATGCAGAAGTTGGAAAGGTCAGATAAACTGGAAGGAACTTCTTGACCAGGAGATATATCTTGCAGCATATAGAAGAATGCAGTGAACCAGGAGATCTCTCCTTTGATAACAAAATACTTCTGAACAGTAAAGATAACAAGGCAGGGTACTGCTGCATATAGGGCTTGCTTTGTCAGAAACTGTGTTTATGCCAGCAAGTGAATAGCGATGGTGTGCTCTTACCACCATTGCAACATAAGTTTTATCTACACCCACCTAATCCCACTGGGAAATTAAGCTGTATCAGGAATGTTCACATAGCCAGAATAGACTAGGGGGTTTAGCTACAGGGGACCATAATAAAAAAGCAGCAGGTTAATGAAAATGGCAAATTTTCTAAAATTGAACAGAAGATCAGCCCAAAAATGTCCAAGGAACCCCTATCCAGAGCAGAATTGATCCCAGGTGGAAAATGCCAGGAGACTGAAGTTTGCCATCCTCCGCAGACTGGAACCAAAGAGGAAGGCGTTTGGTGAGTTTCTCAATCAGAGTTTTTCAGATGTCTCATCTGAACAGATCTGCAGAGCAGAAACAACAGAATGTGCACTTGCCTTCACTGTCACTAGTCAGATATTTCTAGAGATATTTTTTCCTCAGTACAGGCAGATCTGAAAGGAAGTATTTTCATGTGTGAAATAACTGTAGCTCCTAACAGTAAATCATATTACTAATAAAAATTACCTCAAGTGCTGAAATGAGAAAAACGGTTTAAATTTCAAGAAGTCAAGAAAAAAATGAGACTGTTGGAAAAAAATCCCATAACTCCTTATATATTTCAACACAATCTATAATTATGCAAGTAAAGTTTTATTTCATTTGAGGCACAGGCATGCAGCTTATTTTCCTCACTACTGTTTAGAAGCTAAAATTTTCTTTTTTCTTTTAATCTCAAGAAACTATCATTCCACTGCAAATACACTTCAGAAAACTGTTGTGTTTACCCTTTAAACAAGCTTTTGAATCCTTTAATTATTCAAAGAAAAACTCAGTAAATGCTTGCATAGCCAATTATGTACAGATTCATATTCCAGCACTATCAGATAATGTTGAAATAATGTATAAAAAAGGCATCCATAACTTACATTAATGCCATGAATTCTGTTTAAATACTTCATCAATCAAACAAATTAACTGTCTGCATACATTACACATTTTGTTTACATTAACGCATAAACATCTACAAGAAAAAGAGTGTAGGAATACACCAAACTTTGAAAATGCCATTGTTTATTAATAATTAGCAATACTTCATTATTAGTTTACGTATTTTAATTCCTTAGTACATTGACATTACTTGGATAGATTTTTCCACACAAAATAAAGAAAGGATAAGCATTATCAAGAGATATACATAACTGGAAAACATAGAAGCTTAGCATAGGAATGATACTTGATTATACCTTTAAAGATGGAAAGTATGAATTCAATCTGCAGCATCCATTTGAAATCACATTCATCCAGGCAACACTGAATAAAAACTCAGTGCCACCTTTTAACAGTGCTGGTCTAAGGATGGAGCCAAGAATGTGCGACAGAGGTATTATATGTTTCTAAAACTATCTAGGCAAATGGACAATATAAACATGCTTATAGGGGAAGCAGTTCGGAGATCTAAAGCTACTTGGAAGCCTTTTGGATACCTTAAATAGCAGACTAGTCTCCTTGCTTCAAGCTCAGGCCAAGTTATTTCACTTCCTGTTTTCTGGTAAGAAATCCAACATACTGACAAAATCTGAGGTATCAAAAGTGATAAAGGGTAATGGAAACTGGCAGACAAAAAAGCAAAAAAGATTAGCACTAATGCCTATCAAGGACTTAAAAGGAAGAACATTTTAAGATAAAAACAGGCAATCTCGTAAGATCAACACTTCTAGCGGAGCATCAACTTTTTGTTTAGAGCTCTAAGAGCCTTAAACTTATTTGATTTGCTTTGAAATCTGCGCATTTATTCAAACTGTCATCAAAACCTAGCTTTTTATAAAAGCTGTTGGGTAGATTAGGTGTTAAGATATGAATGTGCTAGAGCACAGAACTCCTGAAAGACAGCATCCAAGGGGGGGAAAAAAAAGAATGACTCCATATTAACTAGGACAGAAAGTTAAATAGAGTAACAAGGCTGGTGAAGGAAGGACCTAGAACACAAGTCCTGTGAGAAGTGGATGACGGTGTTTACCCTGGAAAAAAGGAGGCTCAGGGTGAACCTTATCACCCCCCACAACTCTCTGAAAGGAGTGTGTAGCCAGGTGAGAGTCAGCCTCTTCTCCCAGGCAACTAGCAACAGGACAAGAGAACTTAGTCTTAAGCTGCACCAGGGGAGGTTTAGGCTGGACATCAGGAAGAATTTCTCCACAGAAAGGGTGAATAGCCATTGGAATGGGCTGCTTAGAGAAGTGGTGGAGTCACTGCTCCTGGAGGTGTTTAAGGAAAGACTGGATGTAGCACTGGGTGCCATGGTCTTGTTGACAAGGTATTGTTAAGTCACAAGTTGGACTCGATGATCATAAAGATCTTTTCCAACCTGATTGAGTCTGGGATTCTCTGAAATACATTACACATGCACACTGAAGTGTGTTTAAACACTCAGCCCTGGCTTAATTTATTTATATTTATATGGAAGTAGTCTGGGAGACCTAGGGCTATGACAAGGGGTTGCACATAGTAGGAAATACTGGTAAGTGGTAATCTTGGATCATTAAAGCAATGACCCAGTGAGAAATGACCCTCCCTGTGTGCCATATCCTTTTACCTACAAGAGGTAAGAAGGAATTATAGAATTATAGAATAGGTTGAATTGCAAGGGAACTTTAATGGCCATCTAGTCCAACCCCTATTGGAATGACCAGGGATATCTTCAAGTAGAACAGGTTGCACAGAGCCTCACCCTCATGTACATTGAATATTTGTAGGGATTGACAATCTCCCAACACCCTGGGCAATCTATTGCAGTATTCCATCACCCTCCTTGTAAAAAAATTCTTTCTTATATCTAATTGCCCCAACCCAGTTGCAGCACCTTGCATTTGTCTTGTTAAACCTCATGAGATTCCCATGGGCCATCCTCTTAAGCCTGTCCAGGTCCCTCTGGAGGTAACCCCATCTTTGGATGTGACAACCACACCACTCAAAATTGGTGTTATCTGCAGACTTGCTAAGGGTTCACTTGATGCTACTGTCAGTGACATTGATGAAGGTATTAAATAGCACAGGCCCCAGTACAAACACCTGAGTGACACCACTTGTCACTTCATCAGGACCCTGAGCTGTTGAGCACCACTTTTTGGATGTCACCACTCAACCAAATTCTTACCCATTGATCAGTCTACCCATTTAATCCATCTCTCTCCAGTTTAGACATGGCATCTGACTACCATGACTTTTCAAAAATCACAGAAAGATGCTTGGCAGCTGTATCAGCCAACTCCCTCTATGTTCCCCTCTTTGCTCACTTTGCACATAGTGGTGTGGCTTTGTATTCCTGTTATGTACAGGTCTTGTCTGCCTGGGTGGAGGGTCTACCCTTCCCAGCCAGAAGCAGATGATCGAGTTGGGTACTGGGAGAAAAGCCTCTGAAATAACTGGAACTAAGGATTGGCTCCAGTGAGATTTTTTTAGTGCTAGGAATATTAACTTTATGGAGGAAACATAAGTCATGCAGTAACAACAAAATATGAATAATTTATAAATAATAATAATTAATGTAACTCAGACATATAATTTTTACTAGGACAAAAAAATAGAAAGTCAGCAGATGCAAAATGGAGAAAAAGAAAATGTGTGCAAAAAACTACTTAAGGAAGATCAAAATTATTTAATTTTAAAACTGTGAAGCTCAGAACTTAGCATGAAGCTAAAAGGATTAAACATACACATAATAAGAATATCCAAGATGATATTAGAAGGAACAACAGCAATCAGAATCCTTACTTATTCAGGGTAAAAGCAATTTGGCAGCTCATAATCACCCATTGGAAGGTGTCAGCACAAACTAACCACAAAGATCAAGCCTGCAGAATGCAATGTTAATAACTTTTCTAAGGGAAATATATTTGTTAAAAAAATGTATCCCATCATATATTACATCACATTAACATTGTTAAAACAGGATTTTCAACATCTTTGGACAACAAAACAATAAACATAGACAGGTGAAAAATTAACTATTCTCTTTTTAGGTAAACACATCTTGAGAACACTTAAATGCATTGCCAAGTCACATTTTAAGCTCTCATATTAAGTAAGAAAGCAGAATTGCCAGCAGACCTACCTAATAAGGACCAAGGGTCTCTATCCCCACTAATTTAATACTGAATCATTCTTATAGGAAGGTTAACCATAAAATTTCTAACTTCAAAATTTGGGAATGACTGGAACCCGGTTCTGGTGGTTGGTAGACCTAAAAGTAGTTTTTCAGAAGTTACCACTGGGGAACTAATGACTGAACTAGAGGACCCAAGATATCTGGATTCTTCCAAAGAAAGAAAAGGTAAAATTGGTACAGGAGTAAGACTTCCTGTAATACTGTAATCTTTGCCATCCTCTTGACACAAAAGCTTTTCATCAGTCTGCATACTGGTCAGATTTCTGCATGACAGGCCAGATTTAATCTGTTTTTTTATTCAATTTTTCTTACACTTGTACCACGTTGAGTCACTACCCAGCTGAGACACTGAACAGCATGATCTCCTTGTCAACCAAGTCTTCATTTCTTGCCATGTCAGTAAAAGAATATTAAAACAAGGATGTTCAAATTAGCATTTCATTTCTTATGGTGTAATCAAGGAGATAACTATGGCTTCCTTCCAGCTGATTGTATTATCATTAAAGTTTATGATAAATTATGAACGCCCTTGAGCTAAACATCCAATTAAAATAACATAAGCATGGCAGGATGTCTTTTACAATGTTTTCCTTAGAAGAAATCCTAATTATATTGCCATTATACTTTTCCACAGGCATGCCTGTGCTTTCTGATGGGATGGTATGAAAATATAACATTAATTAACATGACTGTCTTCTTATAACATCACTGAGAATCGCTCTTACATAAAAAAATAAAAAAAATCCAAGCCTACTGAGTTACATGCTTCATAGTAACAGGAGATCTAAGATTGAACAGTAATTCTTCATCCTCTCAGAATTATAAAATATCCTTAACAAGATACTTCATTGTTGAACTTCTGAATTGTGAAGTGTGGTTGATTAATAAAAAGTCTTTCAGCTAGACCATAAGAGTTTGAAACCCATTTTATACTGCCTCATGTCTCTTCATGGCTGAAAATATTAATACCTTTAATGGACATTTCAAGGCTTATGTTTTGAAAAAAAAGTGGTATTACCCTCCTTTTTAAGTAACAGATTTCAAACTAATTTTTTTTTTCAGGCAGTAAAAGACCTGCACATTCACTGATTAGTTCTTCAGTAATAATGATTTTCTTACAAATCATTGAAGTATGTCTAGCTTGGTGATTTAACTCATTAAGGAATTCCCAATTTATACACACAATGTCTTCTTTTACATCATGTCACTGTAGTCACACAATATTATGCCACAGAATAATCAAATATATAGAAAGCAGTTCTATCTTTACTATAGATTTTCAATTCAAAGAAAGCAAAAAGAAAAACTCCAAAAGATAAAAAATAGGGAGGTGCAATGTTGTACAGAAAATAGATGGGATTTATATATTTGGAGAATTCATGAAAACAAAGCAGAAAAAAATTATTAAGGAGCTCAGATTTTACCAATCCAATTGAATAATCTAAATAATTCAGAAATAAGTTTCTCTAGTTTTTATTAAATTGTTGATTGCCTTGAGTTGTGCTTTGAATAGAGTGCATAAGAGAGAAAAGAACTGGGAAAGAAGAGTTAAAAATTGAAACAAAGGGCAATAATCCATTTTACTGTTCTCTTATCTCTTACTGTAAAAGGTAATAATACCCTGAAGGAATCAGAACAGAACTATACATAGCTGAGGCTATTTCTGTAGGATAACATTACATTTTTTAAAATAGGATGAATATTAAGCAAATAACTTCTCTGTCAAGGTGGCCAGTAGATCTATTTCATAAGAATGGTGACACCTTATGTTAAGAGAAAGTTTTTCTTACACAATTTTCATTTATGATCAGGTTGAAATAACATTTGATAGCTGCTTGAAACACACCTTATGCATTTATTACGTTTATCTGCTTGAATGTGTGCCTACAGAGAGCTGTTACTACTGTTACAATTCTGCATACCAAATCCTGTAAAAAGTAAAATTAGGCAGTCATAGAATCATACAATGGTTTGGGTTGGAAAGGACCTTAAAGACCCTCTAATTTTAAATTTCTGCCATAGGCAGGGACACCTTTCACTAGACTAGACTGCTCAAAGTCTCATCCAGTCCAGCCCTGAACACTAGCAGGGATGATACATGCACAGTTGCTGTGGACAACCTGTTCTAGTGCCTCACCAACTTCTGACTGAAGAACTTCTGTCTAATATCCAATCTAAATCTTTCTTCTTGTAGTTTAAAACCCCTTGCCCTTACTGTATCATTATCTGCCCATGTAAAAAGTTGTTCATCCTCCTTTTTTAAGTCCCATTTATGCACTGGAAAGTGAAATGGGGTCTCCCTGGAGACGTCCCCAGACTGAACGAGCTCAACTCCTTTTCAGCCTGTCATCATAAAATAGGAGCTCCAGTCATTGGATCATTTTGTGGCCCTTCTCTGGAATCCCTCCAGCAGGTTGATGTCTTTCTTCATGAAAGACAGAAGACTGCTGGAGGGAGTCCAGAGCTAGATGCAGTAAACCAAATGAGACTCACAATGGCAGAGTAGGGGGAGAATAACCCCCCTCAACCTGCAGCTGAGGTTGACAACACTTATTTAGAATACTGAATGCAAATGGGGAAAGCAATGAAGAACTTTTCAGAGAGATGATAACAGAAATAAATTCATTTATTTAAATGAATGGCAACAAAATTATATTTTTCTTATTGTGACTGAAGGCAGATGTAGAACAAGGGAATGTAAGCAGTAGTTGAGTCACAAGGGCTACTGACACTCAAGCAGTGATTGAGTCACAAAGGTTATTGACACAAGCTTTAGGAAGATGGGTTGAAGTATCAAGTGTATCTGCCTCAAAACCAGGTAGCCTTTGCCTTCAGAGAACTATATAATAAAATGTGAAAATGACCTCACTCATATATAAGGTTAACTAATCTTATCAAAAAGAAAGAAAAATTAATGTACTGGAACTTCCTCCTAGTAAGCCAAAATGCACTAACTAGAAATTCCAGATATAATCATTAGCATTCCTACTAGTGTTGTGAATATGCTGATGTGATCAGTTGTTTCCTGAGTTTCAGTAAGCAAGAAGAAGAATCAGCTACCTTTTATTTGAAAATTAAATTTCTTCTTTTCCTCTTTAATGTCAGCTGGGTTCTTTAATGTTTAAAACATCTATTGATGGTGACATTCAGAGGGTGATGGTCAATGGCTCCATGTCATGATGACTGTCAGCAACAAGTGATGTCCCTCACTGGGACCAGTATTGTTTAATGTCTTCATCAATGACATAGACATCAGGATCAAGTGAACCCTTAGCAAGCCTGCAAGTGACACCACGCTGAGTGGTGTAGTTAAGTTGACACACCTGAACAACAGGATGTCATCCAGATGGACCAGGACAAGCTCAAGACTTGGGCCCATGGGAATCTCATGAGGTTTAACAGAGGCCAAGTGCAAGTCTGAAAATTAAGAATCAAAAGTTAGGAAACACAGGGTCTTTTAGAAAAATACTACATTATTGTATTTTAGAAGTATAAATTATAATTCAGTTTTCACCCTCTGTAAACAAAAAGACAACCCACAGCATAATATCCCATTGAAATAAATTATCACATTTCTAATCCTGTCAACAATCCCTCCCATTCACTCTTCCTCAGACAGTCTAAGCAATTTTATGTAATGAAAGTGCCAAATATTTTTTTTTCAAATTGTATTTAATTGGAAATTAATGTTGTATCACAGATTTGAAGGGGGCTTCTATGACCCAATTTTCTCACTTTTATTGAGTAGGTCGAACAAAAGCATTATGTGTATCTTCATACACACTTTTTCTCTTAGAAAAACTCAAAATCATTGATGCAATGAAAGAATTAAGCCTGACTTTCCCCAGTTTCTAAGTGTAGGAAATTTCAATGCTTCTATTCTTTACCAAATTCTGCATGTAATTTTCTGTTCCTTGCCAAAAAACAAAAATTAAAAGCCATTATTGCATCCATCTAACAGAAATAACTACTCTTATCCAATTTTGCACTTTACAATAAAGTTGTAATCAAAAGGTGTGGGACACGGCAACCCCAGACTGGAAGATTAGCATGTCCAAAGCACAGAGGTTCAAGCCTGGGCCAGAAATAGTAAGGTAGGCCATTTTCACTCCTGGCCATTTTCACTACTAATTCGATTAAATACTAAATTCTCTGCACATGCATAATTTTTGAATTAATGAAGGCAAATTAGAAAAAAACCTTTCAGTTTGGTTTGAGTTGCAGATGAACAAAGAGTATAGGAATGAAAACCCCTAACTGTCTGCTCCAGAAAGTGAATGCTCTAAACCCTACATCTTCCGTCCCTATTCCTGTTGGTACTTGTGATCATTCCTACTTGTATTTTCCGCTTAAAGCCCTGTCCAGTGCTCCTCTGCCAGTTGCAGTGCCCACTTTGTCATTCTCTTTCTATCTGCATTCTCATGCGAATTTTTTCTCCTCCCCAGTCCCTTCCACATCACACGCTCAAGTCACTGCACTGAAGTAATGAGTAGTTACCGCAACTGTAAATGTGAAGCAATTTGTCTATTAGGAGGCATTTCTGTTTTCAGATCAGCAATATAGTTCCCCTGATCTTGTTCCTCAAATGAAAATAATATTTTTTACAAAATTTTAAAAAATCTGTTCATGGCAAAGAAAGATTTAGATCTAATGGTTCAAATCTAGCAGAACTATAAGCAAAGAAAAGAAAGCCTTTTCACAGGAAGATTTAAGCAGCCCATAATTGACAGCAACACAATCAGTGCAGGCTATACTAAATATTTGCATATATCTGTGAAAGAGCAGAGCAACCTTAGGTTTCTTATACAGAATTAAGTTTTCTTTCTGCTCACTAAAGCAAAAGACAAATAAATGTCTGATCAAAAGTCTAAGCATGATGACTGAGTTATTCTGTTTACCAAAATTTCCTAGCAATTTTGCCACCATAGACTCCTCAGGGTCTGTTACTGGATTAGTAGCTGTTCTAGTACTAATAAATTGTGTAAAGATTTTAAATATTTGGGTTAACTTTAAAAAGTTGCTTAAGATTTAAAATACTGAAAATTTTCGTACCTTTTTTATAGTTTTACTTACATATGCTTCTCTCTTTTTACCTAATTTTCTATTACCTTTAAACTGCAGTCATAGGAGGTTTTTTATTCCATTAAGAGAAAAAATATCCCCTGGCATCAGCCAAAATTTGGATCAATCCAATGTTCATTTAACATCAGAGAATTACATGGTTTAGATAGGAAACACATAATTTATTTCCCTCTATTAGAAAAGTAAGACATTTAGACACTTTACTACAGATAGCAGTTAATTTCAAAATTGGCTGTCCTCAGTTTTGGCCAGACATATTTTGAGAGGAACCTTTGGGTACCAGCTGTATTCCTGTGTATCCAAAAATGCATTGGGTACTTCAGGCAGTACAGACATTAGATACAAAAGTTTATGAATTTCTCTTGCAATATATAACAACAGATTTAACTATGATGAAACTGTAGAAGAAAACCCCATAATGTGACAATTGAGAAAAACAAAATGGAAAACAGCTCTTCTGGATTATGGACTCATTCTCTGGATAAGTTGAAGTCCTGAAAGGCAAAAAAATTCCAAGAGTGGGAAAAAGCAATGGTCAATATATAGTGTTGCTTTGCAAATATATGCAAAACTTGGAGGGAAAAGAAATGCAATAAAAAATTCTTTCCAAAATTAACTCCTACGTACTATCTTTTTCAGAAGGCGTGCTTATGAAGATGATGACTGTTTATATGACCTTCCAGCAGGATATGACAAGAAGACAGGAGCCTGCACTAATAAAAGCCTACAAGCAGAACAGCAGCACCCCTGTAACAAACTTCCAATGGAAGCAATCCAAGTTAGACTTGTGAGCTCAGCAGTGTTTGTATTGTATTTACAGCTTTTTACTCCTGTAAATGAATTCTTTGCTGATAAAAGCAAATCCATTATTACTTACACTAGTAAAGTGCTTTGCACAGATGTTCAAGAGCTATGAAAAAAATATGAGTCAAGCTGATTTTATACTTGCTTGTATATTCTATTAAAACAGATGTGTTTCTTTTTATGGCTTGTAAAGCAAATTTTTATATATATTTCAATTATCCCAATCCCATCTGTGCAGTTCAATTAGTGATTAATTTCCCTTTTTAGCATGATATCCATCCATATATATTTAATTCCTGTCTATATTGAGGAATGCTAATAACTTTGTTTTCCTTATGAAAGTGGTGATGCATCTTTTAAAGACAGCACAGCTAGGACATGTCACCAGTAACTAAACAAACTGCAGAGAGTCAGAACTTTAACTGCAGTTCCCCTTACTAGTCTCTGTATTTTATTAGCTAATTGTAAAACTCAGTTTTGTTGATGAGACAAAATAGTATATATACACATTAACATTTATACATTAATTCAATATCTGATTCCACATCATTTTGCATACAACTTGCCAAGAAATGCATTACAATTGTCTTTGCACATTTGCAGACTCTATCTCAGGATCTTTGAAAATCTTGTTACTTTTTAATACAACACTACAATATTAGTAAAATTCCCAGTTCCAACACAGGCAGGCTCATTCTGATTTTTATGTAATTCTGCAGATACAGAGAAAGTGGCAGCATTTCCCCTTGAGAAAATGTCTTTTTCTAGTGATGCCATAAATCTTAAA